>NC_069135.1:8936886-9236886 GCF_026914265.1 Mya arenaria | reverse complement strand
TATTCCTAATAAGATGTTTTGATGGGTAATGACATTCCTGATTTGAAGGAACGTTTGACTTTGTATAAGTACTGCTGTCTCCGACGTTTAAACTTGTGCGATACTTTTAAACAAAAGTGAACAAGCTGCTGTAACTGCCCCAGTAAGACGGCCATTGCTTTAACGCTGTGCGTCACTTTATATCTAGAATTCTTCATCGAAACACCACTTATTGAAAAAAGGAGGAACAAGGACCCAACATTTTGCCTTTTGCCATGTTTTGTGCAGATAATAATTTGGTGAACAAAGGGCCCAGTTGCTAGCAGGCAAGGACAGCGGCCTTTTCAGGTGATCTGCATGGGTGTGTCCGGCAAGGGAGGCTTTTGTCGCTTTAAAAGCATTTTAACGTTCTCTGTTTGCTTTTCAAATCGATATACTTAAACATGTGTTAATTTTCCACTTACGTAAAATTTAAGTTAAAGCGATCTTCTCATTTCATTGTTACAAATAAACAGGGAAAATGAAGTCTTTCATGCTGCTTCTTTAATTCAGTGCTGCTCACGTGCGGGTACTGCTGTTAATTGAAAATTACGGGTATATTTTTGTATTTCTGAATTGTTAGTTTTTGAATTAACAAAGGAACGCAAATAGAGCAAGCGTAAAGATCGAACCATAATTGGCAGTTTCGTCTTTATAATAAGTTCTTTTTGATAATGCAACATTTTGTATCGATTGTTATGATCAATTGAACTTGAGTTTTCCTTTTAGCCAGATTCTTTGAAAGTCTGTGGTAAAAAAGTCGTGCTTACACAAGAAATCTTGTTAATATTTTATGAAATGTCTTATTTTATACGTGAGATGTTGATTCAAACTAATTATACCACTTTTTAAACTTTCCAATTAACCTCATTGTGTTTGTGCGTTTGTTTGAGCAGATTTATTTTTCTCAATATATATGTATTTAACATTTATATGTTTCAACATTGTATAAACGACCAAGTCTCCTCATTTATGATAATTGTTCGGTATTCTGGAAATTATTATGATTACTTTTATTATTAATAGTACACACATGTTAAAACAACCTGTACTAAGAACCCTTTGCTAAAGAGAAACAGCACTGCGACTTACATAATTATATATATGAATATATGTACCAATGCTTGTACAGTGTTAACATTAAGGTAACTTATAGGCCCGATGGGCCGGCTGCTATCATCATTTATATATGTATTGTGAATATTATTTGTGTTATGCACATGCCACTATAATAAACAACTTACTTACGTACTGATATGTCTTTCTTACATAGCCATTCAACATGCTACATGTACTAAACAATGATTTGTCACATGACATAAGATACTAAAAGTTTGAAATATTTTGGACGAACATCTGCTTGCGAATTAGGATTAAATGGATTAATACAAACATGCTTAGTTTATTACAGAACATTTGGTATTCTTCATGTTCGTAGGAATTATTATAGTCGGATATCTAAATACTCGAATGCAGCAGGAAATCAAAATTGTACACAGTCTTAAATAATGTCATGTGTCTGTTCCTTAACGTACTGGAACGTCATATATTGGATTTATTATTTATTCGCTCGTGTGCGTTTTTAATCAGCAACCATTCGCACGTGCCGCGCGTAACGTCATTCCTTATGACGTCATTTAAATCATGCGCGAGATTGATGTAGATGACATTATGTATTGTGATGTAATCATGGCGGCCACAAAACCATGATTTGTTAAGTGATGATTTGTCACCGGCATATGGTCCATGCCAAGGACGGCTTTTTTATTAACAGGGGTATTTGATATTGGTTTCATGGGTCTTCATTTGATTTGATCCTATTATTTTACGCTTAAGTGGTTTTCATATCTTGGCTAAAATTAATTCTGTTTTAAATGTAGCGTATTTGATTGGAACTAGAAGACAATGGAAACAGATACAGCACTCTCCCCGCCGCTGTTCTATGTTGGGGAGGCGCATGATCGTTATCATCGAAATGTAAAACCGGAACCCCCGTCTAAGGCGCCATAAATTCTTGATCTCGGGAACACATGCAATTTCGTTCCTTTGGTCAATGAGTTTTTTTGGTTTAGTTAATACTGAACAAGTATGATTGACCACCTGACTTGTTGTTATTTGAGTGTAAAATTTGCTCAAATAAACAAAATCAAAGGTTTGTAAATGTTTGATGATCAATGCTTTAGTTAACATTTCTACAATAAGTCTTTTTGTGCTTTATTTAAGTTTTTACATGACGAGGCAATGTCTAAACATGTAAACAATTACATTATTAGTTTCTCTGACCAAAACACACACACATACAAAACAATCAAAAGATCAAATGATCGTCCCCGCTCGTTTATTCATGAATTAATGGGATGATCGCTTACATAAATTGCTATGTGTTTTTTGAAGTGCGCATCATGGCTTTGTAAAGCTTATCGCTGCCGTAAATATTTTATGTGGCGTTATTGAAGCCGCTTTGCCGAGCCGTCGTTTCTACTGACACGACTTTGGGACTGGCGTCCCGTGGGTCCACTCAGTAAACGAAATGCCGACGATTGAATAGAAAATTTGTTTTATGGCTGATATCTATGACATTATATTAATGCTTAGCCATCCTGGAACAGTCTTATTTACGACATATGGCATTCTAGCCAGGGAATAAAGATACACAAACCTACAAGGCATTTCATTCGTTGTCATTTTGCGGTCGATTCCATTACTTTACAGCTTTAACATTTACCTACTGAACCAACAGTGTGGCCTTCTTATATGGTTTTATTCGTCGGAGTTGAACTAGTAAGTTATGGGTCTGTTCTTTAACTTGCCCATAGAAGCGTTTTACGACACATCTAGCAAAAACATTTTCTGAAATGATATGAAGCTGCAGGCCCACAGTGCCTAAGTGGCATACGCCAGTGGTTATGTGTTTGTAGATTGGCTACTGTTCTCTTTTTATGCAAATTCTAAGCGCGTATGGCAGAAATGTATGCCGTAATTTTAACAAGTGGAAAATCACTAAACTGCCGTTGGGAAGTTGGGGGCGGTTGTTGGGCACCATTGTGCAGTGGGGCGTTGCGGCCGTTATGAGAGGTCTACACCGCGCGCCACACGCAGTGAGCGTCTCAAGTGCCACCCTTGCTTCTCGCTTGTGTTCCCGCTCAACAATGGATGTAGGCAAAATTGTATTAGGGCTTTTTGATGGAGTGTCAAGGCGGCGGGTTTATCAATTAGTAAATAATGGATATCAATTGTGCGGCCATTTTCACGAGCCACTTGAATCCGGTGTCATTTACGTCCTCCATTTGTGCGGGAACGGCAATATACGGCTTCCTAGGTAGAGCACCGTCTTTTAGTGCTGTTCAATTCAGATGGCAGCGATAGTCCAAATACTTGTACGTGAACGGATTTGTTTACGATTTTTCATATGGCAAATCCTTCACGCAATTCAATGATTAAAAAACCCTGTTTTGAAAGTCTATTAATTAAGACTAATAGCACTGAAAAATCGTCTTTACAATGCTTGACTCTTTTTTAAGATATGTATTTTATTTAATTTTATTGCAAGATCAACAACTAAATTCGACAAGAACAAAATCTATCACAGGAATGCGAAATATGCCATGTTGAATTAACTGTTTGTTTTAAATCCCATGTATAGTCGTAGGCTATTATTTAATTCACTTATATGTTGCATTGCAATGTTTGAATTTAGTCAAGTGTAGATGTAAACATGCAAGTGAAGGGTGCCACCATAACATACACATGTGCCTCCTCGGCACAACCAGGCCATGCCCGACAACACTGACGATACACTTACGATTTAAAAGTGCTGTTACGAAAATTCATTCAAACTCAATATTGAATGCATTGCTCTTTTAAATAATTCTATCTTTTCAATCAGGCGTACACCAAAGAATTTTATCCTAGTATTTTACATTGATTATAACGGAAACAGAAACATAGATACCATTCTTTTGTTTGTGGCGATTTTCTTATTTCATTAAACAATGACATAACTGAATCATATGACATGAACCCTACACCAGCTTTGTGCATGTATGCATGGTGCAAAAATTATATTATCATATATAATAACAAAGTTATGGTTGAGAAAAGGGTTTTACAGACGGTCGTGCGGACAGATAGACAGACAGACGGACAACCTTCCGCTACTTTATCTAGTAGAGGTAATGATTTCTACCTATATTAATGAAATTTTACCATTATGCTTATTTAAAAAAACAAACAAATTAATATTTGTTCATAAAATCCAGGTCAGGATATGAGTAACGTTACAAACTATTTAAGTCTTAGGCACATTTTATTTATTAATTAATGTTGGTCACGCGCAAAAACATGTTAGGATGAAAATGAAAACATTTGAATACCATGTGGTAACCCTAGAAACCATATTTCACCTAAACTCTATGAACTGTCTTCAGAATGGATGTCTAATTAAAGGTCTTGGTCAGTTTTAATATTGGTCACGCGGTGTATAGACTTAGTCACTTAGTCAAATAAATGGCCACCTTAAATGTAAAATCTACAACTACATCTTCTGAATTATCAAACTTGGTCAGAAGTATTTTGTCTTGAAAAATGTCTCAAATTAGAATTAGGACACTAATTGGTCAAAAGTAGGGCATATTCAAAACCCTATACCAATTCCCATTACAACAGGGTCTGACTGATCTGCAACCACGCACGGAGTGTATACCAGCTTCGAAAGGCTTTTCCTGGAAAAAACTGGTCGCTCTGATTCTTCTAGGAGATACTGAGTATTGTTTTAAAACTAAGCTTCTCCTTATTTGGTAGAAGACAACCAAATGCATTTTATTCCAATTTGATTTTGTCACACACAAATACGCACGTGATCATATTCTTCAGAAGAAAACCATTGCAGTGAGTCGGCGGAACCCCTTGCCAATACAAGCTCATTACGAACTCTTCTTGGCGGGTTGCAGCCAAAGCCATGAGAGCTCTTGGGCACATGCCCACGTCCATGCGGGTACAAATGAAACCTTACTGGATTCTGAGTAAATAGTTTCAATGGTAAGGTTTAACTTCGTTTCATTTCTTGAGCAGTTAAATCGATGGTACTGACCTGTATGTGTGTTTGTGCAATTCATGGGCAATGATAGTACATCATATAAAGGGTCTGTCTTCAGATATAAACAAATATACAAGTTATGAAGTGTTTGTCTTAAGTTTTGAATTATGAATGATAGAATTAAAATATACCTCTATAACAAACTGACAATAAAGCCTGCCAGAAAAATAAACATTGCAATCTAGACTGTGGTGTCTGGCTCGATAGGCACAATGGGGTGTGACGCATTTCGCCGCAAGAGTCCATATCTTGCTACACCGCTCGTCCCATATATGGCCAATAATAACGTTTATTCAACGGTGTTGAGAACGTATATTATAGGACTCCGCCTCTTGAAAGTAAACTCGCAAATATTAATTGAAACACAATCTAAATCAAGTGGGCCTTATTGTTGAAATCGTTAAATGAGAAATTCGCTTGTCATTGAATTTGGCAGCACGGGTGTTAATTGAAGAGCTCCACTTAAGGCATATTTACACTGATCATAAATTTATATTTTATTTAATTATACAATAATGACAATTTGACTTTAACATTCGCATGTCACTTTTTCCCACGGATTGATAAATGTGACAAACTTTCTTTAACTTTTGAAGTGCCTTAATTGTCCGTTGGTTTCAAGTGAGTTAAGACGCCATGCTGGCACGGGAAATGGTGAGGATTTCCCTTTCTGTTGTGCAATAAGCAGAGACTCAAGTCAGACACCTGTGCAAAGCTCAAGTGATATAAACCTAATGCTTTTCAGTTCAAATGCATTGGTATTATGTAGATGGCAGCCCCTTTCTTACAAACCTGTGGTCTGACACTTGAATGACTCTCAGAATGAGCATATCTAGCACCTTGTGTTTTCAGTAAATGTAGATATAATGGTTCAATTCGGGAATCTGTGTGTGTTACCCCGGTAACAGTGGTAGCCTTTATGGTTATACTATACCACTAGTTTAAGTTCACGAACTCTTTGATAAACAATGCCAATACGTGACCATTCCCAGGATCTAGGATTTGACGTGCGGGCACGACGGGGGTGGGGGTGGGGGCGTGGCTGGGGGGGGGGGCAAACTCAAAATGCGATGCAACCTCACCGAAACAGACAAAAAATAGACATTTCGATTTGGAATAGGGAGTTTGGTCATCCCTTAATAAATAGTTCGGTCTGAATTTCTCTAAAATTATGTATTTTAGTATATTCTCTGCCTTTTATGTTAACCATATTGATATGAAAATTAACAATGTCGATTTTAGGGAATTCGCCAGGGATTCCAAAAGCCCGTTTCATGCATATCCAAAACTGACATAAAGCATTTACTTTAAAAAATCCCAGTTCGAGACGTCAAACTGTAAGGAAAAAGATGTGTATATATACATAATTAATTATATATAGAGACACTCAAATGAAATGATACATGACTAAGTCCGAACCCAGTTGGAATACAAGACTAAGGTGGAACTAAGTTGGGATACATGACTAAGGTGGAACTAAGTTGGAATACAGGACTAAGGTGGAACTAAGTTGGAATACAAGACTAAGGTGGAACTAAGTTGGAATACAAGACTAAGGTGGAACTAAGTTGGAATACAAGACTAAGGTGGAACTAAGTTGGAATACAAGACTAAGGTGGAACTAAGTTGGAATACAAGACTAAGGTGGAACTAAGTTGGAATACAAGACTAAGGTGGAACTAAGTGGGGATACATGACCAAGGTGGAACTAAGTTGGGATACATGACCAAGGTGGAACCTAGTTGGGATACA
The DNA here is from genome assembly GCF_026914265.1 of Mya arenaria. Lineage (NCBI taxonomy): Eukaryota > Metazoa > Mollusca > Bivalvia > Myida > Myidae > Mya > Mya arenaria. The sequence goes on along the minus strand of NC_069135.1, from coordinate 9,230,021 downwards.
TGACTAAGAAGGAACCTAGTTGGGATACATGACTAAGTCCGAACCCAGTTGGGATACATGACCAAGGTGGAACTAAGTTGGGATACATGACCAAGGTGGAACTAAGTTGGGATACATGACCAAGGTGGAACCTAGTTGGGATAAATGACTAAGGTGGAACCTAGTTGGGATACATGACCAAGGTGGAACCTAGTTGGGATACATGACTAAGGTGGAACCTAGTTGGGATACATGACCAAGGTGGAACCTAGTTGGGATACATGGCCAAGGTGGAACCTAGTTGGGATACATGACCAAGGTGGAGAATCTAGTTGGGATACATGACCAAGGTGGAACCTAGTTGGGATACATGACTAAGGTGGAACCTAGTCGGGATACATGACCAAGGTGGAACCTAGTTGGGATACATAACTAAGGTGGAACCTAGTTGGGATACATGACCAAGGTGGAACCTAGTTTGGATACATGACCAAGGTGGAACCTAGTTTGGATACATGACTAAGGTGGAACCTAGTTGGGATACATGACCAAGGTGGAATCTAGTTGGGATACATGACCAAGGTGGAACCTAGTTTGGATACATGACCAAGGTGGAACCTAGTTGGGATACATGACCAAGGTGGAACCTAGTTGGGATACATGACCAAGGTGGAACCTAGTTTGGATACATGACCAAGGTGGAACCTAGTTGGGATACATGACCAAGGTGGAACCTAGTTGGGAACCATGGCCAAGGTGGAACCTAGTTTAGATACATGACTAAAGTAAAACCTAGTTTGGATACATGACCAAGGTGGAACCTAGTTGGGATACATGACCAAGGTGGAACCTAGTTGGGATACATGGCCAAGGTGGAACCTAGTTGGGATACATGACCAAGGTGGAACCTAGTTGGGATACATGAACAAGGTGGAACATAGTTGGGATACATGACCAAGATGGAACCTAGTTGGGATACATGACCAAGATGGAACCTAGTTGGGATACATGGCCAAGGTGGAACCTAGTTGGGATACATGACCAAGGTGGAACCTAGTTGGGATACATGACCAAGGTGGAACCTAGTTGGGATACATGACCAAGGTGGAACCTAGTTGGGATACATGGCCAAGGTGGAACCTAGTAGGGATACATGACTAAGGTGGAACCTAGTTGGGATACATGACTAAGGTGGAACCTAGTTGGGATACATGACCAAGGTGGAACCAAGTTGGGATACATGACCAAGGTGGAACCTAGTTGGGAACCATGGCCAAGGTGGAACCTAGTTGGGATACATGACCAAGGTGGAACCTAGTTGGGATACATGGCCAAGGTGGAACCTAGTTTGGATACATGACCAAGGTGGAACCAAGTTGGGATACATGGCCAAGGTGGAACCTAGTTGGGATACATGGCCAAGGTGGAACCTAGTAGGGATACATGACCAAGGTGGAACCTAGTTGGGATACATGGCCAAGGTGGAACCTAGTTTGGATACATGACCAAGGTGGAACCAAGTTGGGATACATGACCAAGATGGAACCTAGTTGGGATACATGACCAAGGTGGAACCTAGTTGGGATACATGACCAAGATGGAACCTAGTTGGGATACATGACTAAGGTGGAACCTTGTTTGGATACATGACCAAGATGGAACCTTGTTTGGATACATGGCCAAGATGGAACCTAGTTGGGATACATGACTTAGGTGGAACCTTGTTTGGATACATGGCCAAGGTGGAACCTAGTTGGGTTACATGACCAAGATGGAACCTAGTTGGGATACATGACCAAGGTGGAACCTAGTTGGGATACATGACCAAGGTGGAACCTAGTTGGGATACATGACCAAGGTGGAACCTAGTTGGGATACATGACCAAGGTGGAACCTAGTTGGGATACATGGCCAAGGTGGAACCTAGTTGGGATACATGACCAAGGTGGAACCTAGTTGGGATACATGGCCAAGGTGGAACCAAGTTGGGATACATGACCAAGATGGAACCTAGTTGGGATACATGGCCAAGGTGGAACCTAGTTGGGATACATGACCAAGATGGAACCTAGTTGGGATACATGACCAAGGTGGAACCTAGTTGGGAACCATGGCCAAGGTGGAACCTAGTTGGGATACATGACCAAGATGGAACCTAGTTGGGATACATGACCAAGGTGGAACCTAGTTGGGAACCATGGCCAAGGTGGAACCTAGTTGGGATACATGGCCAAGGTGGAACCTAGTTGGGATACATGACCAAGGTGGAACCTAGTTGGGAACCATGGCCAAGGTGGAACCTACTTGGGATACATGACCAAGATGGAACCTAGTTGGGATACATGACCAAGGTGGAACCTAGTTGGGAACCATGGCCAAGGTGGAACCTAGTAGGGATACATGACCAAGGTGGAACCTAGTTGGGATACATGACCAAGGTGGAACCTAGTTGGGATACATGACCAAGGTGGAACCTAGTTGGGATACATGACCAAGGTGGAACCTAGTAGGGATACATGACCAAGATGGAACCTAGTTGGGATACATGACTAAAGTAAAACCTAGTTTGGATACATGACCAAGGTGGAACCTAGTTGGGATACATGACCAAGGTGGAACCTAGTTGGGATACATGACCAAGGTGGAACCTAGTTGGGATACATGGCCAAGGTGGAACCTAGTTGGGATACATGAACAAGGTGGAACCTAGTTGGGATACATGACCAAGATGGAACCTAGTTGGGATACATGGCCAAGGTGGAACCTAGTTGGGATACATGACCAAGGTGGAACCTAGTTGGGATACATGACCAAGGTGGAACCTAGTTGGGATACATGGCCAAGGTGGAACCTAGTTGGGATACATGGCCAAGGTGGAACCTAGTTGGGATACATGGCCAAGGTGGAACCTAGTTGGGATACATGGCCAAGGTGGAACCTAGTTGGGATACATGGCCAAGGTGGAACCTAGTTGGGATACATGGCCAAGGTGGAACCTAGTTGGGATACATGGCCAAGGTGGAACCTAGTTGGGATACATGACCAAGGTGGAACCTAGTTGGGATACATGGCCAAGGTGGAACCTAGTTGGGATACATGACCAAGGTGGAACCTAGTTGGGATACATGACCAAGGTGGAACCTAGTTGGGATACATGGCCAAGGTGGAACCTAGTTGGGATACATGAACAAGGTGGAACCTAGTTGGGATACATGACCAAGATGGAACCTAGTTGGGATACATGACCAAGATGGAACCTAGTTGGGATACATGGCCAAGGTGGAACCTAGTTGGGATACATGACCAAGGTGGAACCTAGTTGGGATACATGACCAAGGTGGAACCTAGTTGGGATACATGACCAAGGTGGAACCTAGTTGGGATACATGACCAAGGTGGAACCTAGTTGGGATACATGGCCAAGGTGGAACCTAGTAGGGATACATGACTAAGGTGGAACCTAGTTGGGATACATGACTAAGGTGGAACCTAGTTGGGATACATGACCAAGGTGGAACCAAGTTGGGAACCATGGCCAAGGTGGAACCTAGTAGGGATACATGGCCAAGGTGGAACCTAGTTGGGATACGTGGCCAAGGTGGAACCTAGTTTGGATACATGGCCAAGGTGGAACCAAGTTGGGATACATGACCAAGGTGGAACCTAGTTGGGATACATGGCCAAGGTGGAACCTAGTTTGGATACATGACCAAGGTGGAACCTAGTTGGGATACATGGCCAAGGTGGAACCAAGTTGGGATACATGGCCAAGGTGGAACCTAGTTGGGATACATGGCCAAGGTGGAACCTGGTTTGGATACATGACCAAGGTGGAACCAAGTTGGGATACATGACCAAGATGGAACCTAGTTGGGATACATGACCAAGGTGGAACCTAGTTGGGATACATGACCAAGATGGAACCTAGTTGGGATACATGACTAAGGTGGAACCTTGTTTGGATACATGACCAAGATGGAACCTTGTTTGGATACATGACCAAGATGGAACCTAGTTGGGATACATGACTTAGGTGGAACCTTGTTTGGATACATGGCCAAGGTGGAACCTAGTTGGGTTACATGACCAAGATGGAACCTAGTTGGGATACATGACCAAGGTGGAACCTAGTTGGGATACATGACCAAGGTGGAACCTAGTTGGGATACATGACCAAGGTGGAACCTAGTTGGGATACATGACCAAGGTGGAACCTAGTTGGGATACATGGCCAAGGTGGAACCTAGTTGGGATACATGACCAAGGTGGAACCTAGTTGGGATACATGGCCAAGGTGGAACCTAGTTGGGATACATGACCAAGATGGAACCTAGTTGGGATACATGGCCAAGGTGGAACCTAGTTGGGATACATGACCAAGATGGAACCTAGTTGGGATACATGACCAAGGTGGAACCTAGTTGGGAACCATGGCCAAGGTGGAACCTAGTTGGGATACATGACCAAGATGGAACCTAGTTGGGATACATGACCAAGGTGGAACCTAGTTGGGATACATGACCAAGGTGGAACCTAGTTGGGATACATGACCAAGGTGGAACCTAGTTGGGATACATGACCAAGGTGGAACCTAGTTGGGAACCATGGCCAAGGTGGAACCTAGTAGGGATACATGACCAAGGTGGAACCTAGTTGGGATACATGACCAAGGTGGAACCTAGTTGGGATACATGACCAAGGTGGAACCTAGTTGGGATTCATGACCAAGGTGGAACCTAGTAGGGATACATGACCAAGATGGAACCTAGTTTGGATACATGACCAAGGTGGAACCTAGTTGGGATACATGGCCAAGGTGGAACCTAGTTGGGATACATGACCAAGATGAAACCTAGTTGGGATACATGGCCAAGGTGGAACCTAGTTGGGATACATGACCAAGATGGAACCTAGTTGGGATACATGACCAAGGTGGAACCTAGTTGGGATACATGACCAAGGTGGAACCTAGTTGGGATACATTGCCAAGGTGGAACCTAGTTGGGATACATGACCAAGGTGGAACCTAGTTGGGATACATGACCAAGGTGGAACCTAGTTGGGAACCATGACCAAGGTGGAACCTAGTTGGGATACATGGCCAAGGTGGAACCTAGTTGGGATACATGACCAAGGTGGAACCTAGTAGGGATACATGACCAAGGTGGAACCTAGTTGGGAACCATGACCAAGGTGGAACCTAGTTGGGATACATGACCAAGATGGAACCTAGTTGGGAACCATGGCCAAGGTGGAACCTAGTTGGGATACATGGCCAAGGTGGAACCTAGTTGGGATACATGACCAAGGTGGAACCTAGTTGGGATACATGGCCAAGGTGGAACCTAGTTGGGATACATGACCAAGGTGGAACTTAGTTGGGATACATGACCAAGGTGGAACCTAGTTGGGATACATGACCAAGGTGGAACTTAGTTGGGATACATGACCAAGGTGGAACCTAGTTGGGATACATGACCAAGGTGGAACTTAGTTGGGATACATGACCAAGGTGGAACTTAGTTGGGATACATGACCAAGGTGGAACCTAGTTGGGATACATGACCAAGGTGGAACTTAGTTGGGATACATGACCAAGGTGGAACTTAGTTGGGATACATGACCAAGATGGAACCTAGTTGGGATACATGACCAAGGTGGAACCTAGTTGGGATACATGACCAAGATGGAACCTAGTTTGGATACATGACTAAGGTGGAACCTAGTAGGGATACATGACCAAGGTGGAACCTAGTTGGGATACATGGCCAAGGTGGAATCTAGTTGGGATACATGACCAAGGTGGAACATAGTTGGGATACATGACTAAGGTGGAACCTAGTTGGAATACATAACTAAGGTGGACCCTAGTTGGGAACCATGGCCAAGGTGGAACCTAGTAGGGATACATGACTAAGGTGGAACCTAGTTGGGATACATGACTAAGGTGGAACCTAGTTGGGATACATGACCAAGGTGGAACCAAGTTGGGATACATGACCAAGGTGGAACCTAGTTGGGAACCATGGCCAAGGTGGAACCTAGTTGGGATACATGACCAAGGTGGAACCTAGTTGGGATACATGGCCAAGGTGGAACCTAGTTTGGATACATGACCAAGGTGGAACCAAGTTGGGATACATGGCCAAGGTGGAACCTAGTTGGGATACATGGCCAAGGTGGAACCTAGTAGGGATACATGACCAAGGTGGAACCTAGTTGGGATACATGGCCAAGGTGGAACCTAGTTTGGATACATGACCAAGGTGGAACCAAGTTGGGATACATGACCAAGATGGAACCTAGTTGGGATACATGACCAAGGTGGAACCTAGTTGGGATACATGACCAAGATGGAACCTAGTTGGGATACATGACTAAGGTGGAACCTTGTTTGGATACATGACCAAGATGGAACCTTGTTTGGATACATGGCCAAGATGGAACCTAGTTGGGATACATGACTTAGGTGGAACCTTGTTTGGATACATGGCCAAGGTGGAACCTAGTTGGGTTACATGACCAAGATGGAACCTAGTTGGGATACATGACCAAGGTGGAACCTAGTTGGGATACATGACCAAGGTGGAACCTAGTTGGGATACATGACCAAGGTGGAACCTAGTTGGGATACATGACCAAGGTGGAACCTAGTTGGGATACATGGCCAAGGTGGAACCTAGTTGGGATACATGACCAAGGTGGAACCTAGTTGGGATACATGGCCAAGGTGGAACCAAGTTGGGATACATGACCAAGATGGAACCTAGTTGGGATACATGGCCAAGGTGGAACCTAGTTGGGATACATGACCAAGATGGAACCTAGTTGGGATACATGACCAAGGTGGAACCTAGTTGGGAACCATGGCCAAGGTGGAACCTAGTTGGGATACATGACCAAGATGGAACCTAGTTGGGATACATGACCAAGGTGGAACCTAGTTGGGAACCATGGCCAAGGTGGAACCTAGTTGGGATACATGGCCAAGGTGGAACCTAGTTGGGATACATGACCAAGGTGGAACCTAGTTGGGAACCATGGCCAAGGTGGAACCTACTTGGGATACATGACCAAGATGGAACCTAGTTGGGATACATGACCAAGGTGGAACCTAGTTGGGAACCATGGCCAAGGTGGAACCTAGTAGGGATACATGACCAAGGTGGAACCTAGTTGGGATACATGACCAAGGTGGAACCTAGTTGGGATACATGACCAAGGTGGAACCTAGTTGGGATACATGACCAAGGTGGAACCTAGTAGGGATACATGACCAAGATGGAACCTAGTTGGGATACATGACTAAAGTAAAACCTAGTTTGGATACATGACCAAGGTGGAACCTAGTTGGGATACATGACCAAGGTGGAACCTAGTTGGGATACATGACCAAGGTGGAACCTAGTTGGGATACATGGCCAAGGTGGAACCTAGTTGGGATACATGACCAAGGTGGAACCTAGTTGGGATACATGACCAAGATGGAACCTAGTTGGGATACATGGCCAAGGTGGAACCTAGTTGGGATACATGACCAAGGTGGAACCTAGTTGGGATACATGACCAAGGTGGAACCTAGTTGGGATACATGGCCAAGGTGGAACCTAGTTGGGATACATGGCCAAGGTGGAACCTAGTTGGGATACATGGCCAAGGTGGAACCTAGTTGGGATACATGGCCAAGGTGGAACCTAGTTGGGATACATGGCCAAGGTGGAACCTAGTTGGGATACATGGCCAAGGTGGAACCTAGTTGGGATACATGGCCAAGGTGGAACCTAGTTGGGATACATGACCAAGGTGGAACCTAGTTGGGATACATGGCCAAGGTGGAACCTAGTTGGGATACATGACCAAGGTGGAACCTAGTTGGGATACATGACCAAGGTGGAACCTAGTTGGGATACATGGCCAAGGTGGAACCTAGTTGGGATACATGAACAAGGTGGAACCTAGTTGGGATACATGACCAAGATGGAACCTAGTTGGGATACATGACCAAGATGGAACCTAGTTGGGATACATGGCCAAGGTGGAACCTAGTTGGGATACATGACCAAGGTGGAACCTAGTTGGGATACATGACCAAGGTGGAACCTAGTTGGGATACATGACCAAGGTGGAACCTAGTTGGGATACATGACCAAGGTGGAACCTAGTTGGGATACATGGCCAAGGTGGAACCTAGTAGGGATACATGACTAAGGTGGAACCTAGTTGGGATACATGACTAAGGTGGAACCTAGTTGGGATACATGACCAAGGTGGAACCAAGTTGGGAACCATGGCCAAGGTGGAACCTAGTAGGGATACATGGCCAAGGTGGAACCTAGTTGGGATACGTGGCCAAGGTGGAACCTAGTTTGGATACATGGCCAAGGTGGAACCAAGTTGGGATACATGACCAAGGTGGAACCTAGTTGGGATACATGGCCAAGGTGGAACCTAGTTTGGATACATGACCAAGGTGGAACCAAGTTGGGATACATGGCCAAGGTGGAACCAAGTTGGGATACATGGCCAAGGTGGAACCTAGTTGGGATACATGGCCAAGGTGGAACCTAGTTTGGATACATGACCAAGGTGGAACCAAGTTGGGATACATGACCAAGATGGAACCTAGTTGGGATACATGACCAAGGTGGAACCTAGTTGGGATACATGACCAAGATGGAACCTAGTTGGGATACATGACTAAGGTGGAACCTTGTTTGGATACATGACCAAGATGGAACCTTGTTTGGATACATGACCAAGATGGAACCTAGTTGGGATACATGACTTAGGTGGAACCTTGTTTGGATACATGGCCAAGGTGGAACCTAGTTGGGTTACATGACCAAGATGGAACCTAGTTGGGATACATGACCAAGGTGGAACCTAGTTGGGATACATGACCAAGGTGGAACCTAGTTGGGATACATGACCAAGGTGGAACCTAGTTGGGATACATGACCAAGGTGGAACCTAGTTGGGATACATGGCCAAGGTGGAACCTAGTTGGGATACATGACCAAGGTGGAACCTAGTTGGGATACATGGCCAAGGTGGAACCTAGTTGGGATACATGACCAAGATGGAACCTAGTTGGGATACATGGCCAAGGTGGAACCTAGTTGGGATACATGACCAAGATGGAACCTAGTTGGGATACATGACCAAGGTGGAACCTAGTTGGGAACCATGGCCAAGGTGGAACCTAGTTGGGATACATGACCAAGATGGAACCTAGTTGGGATACATGACCAAGGTGGAACCTAGTTGGGAACCATGGCCAAGGTGGAACCTAGTTGGGATACATGACCAAGGTGGAACCTAGTTGGGATACATGACCAAGGTGGAACCTAGTTGGGAACCATGGCCAAGGTGGAACCTAGTAGGGATACATGACCAAGGTGGAACCTAGTTGGGATACATGACCAAGGTGGAACCTAGTTGGGATACATGACCAAGGTGGAACCTAGTTGGGATTCATGACCAAGGTGGAACCTAGTAGGGATACATGACCAAGATGGAACCTAGTTTGGATACATGACCAAGGTGGAACCTAGTTGGGATACATGGCCAAGGTGGAACCTAGTTGGGATACATGACCAAGATGAAACCTAGTTGGGATACATGGCCAAGGTGGAACCTAGTTGGGATACATGACCAAGATGGAACCTAGTTGGGATACATGACCAAGGTGGAACCTAGTTGGGATACATGACCAAGGTGGAACCTAGTTGGGATACATTGCCAAGGTGGAACCTAGTTGGGATACATGACCAAGGTGGAACCTAGTTGGGATACATGACCAAGGTGGAACCTAGTTGGGAACCATGACCAAGGTGGAACCTAGTTGGGATACATGGCCAAGGTGGAACCTAGTTGGGATACATGACCAAGGTGGAACCTAGTAGGGATACATGACCAAGGTGGAACCTAGTTGGGAACCATGACCAAGGTGGAACCTAGTTGGGATACATGACCAAGATGGAACCTAGTTGGGAACCATGGCCAAGGTGGAACCTAGTTGGGATACATGGCCAAGGTGGAACCTAGTTGGGATACATGACCAAGGTGGAACCTAGTTGGGATACATGGCCAAGGTGGAACCTAGTTGGGATACATGACCAAGGTGGAACTTAGTTGGGATACATGACCAAGGTGGAACCTAGTTGGGATACATGACCAAGGTGGAACTTAGTTGGGATACATGACCAAGGTGGAACCTAGTTGGGATACATGACCAAGGTGGAACTTAGTTGGGATACATGACCAAGGTGGAACTTAGTTGGGATACATGACCAAGGTGGAACCTAGTTGGGATACATGACCAAGGTGGAACTTAGTTGGGATACATGACCAAGGTGGAACTTAGTTGGGATACATGACCAAGATGGAACCTAGTTGGGATACATGACCAAGGTGGAACCTAGTTGGGATACATGACCAAGATGGAACCTAGTTTGGATACATGACTAAGGTGGAACCTAGTAGGGATACATGACCAAGGTGGAACCTAGTTGGGATACATGGCCAAGGTGGAATCTAGTTGGGATACATGACCAAGGTGGAACATAGTTGGGATACATGACTAAGGTGGAACCTAGTTGGAATACATAACTAAGGTGGACCCTAGTTGGGAACCATGGCCAAGGTGGAACCTAGTTGGGATACATGGCCAAGGTGGAACCTAGTTGGGAAACATGACCAAGGTGGAACCTAGTCGGGATACATGACCAAGGAGGAATCTAGTTGGAATACATGACCAAGATGGAATTTAGTTGGGATACATGACCAAGATGGAATCTAGTTGGGATACATGACCAAGATGGAATTTAGTTGGGATACATGACCAAGATGGAACCTAGTTGGGATACATGACTAAGGTGGAGTCTAGTTGGGATACATGACGAAGGTGGAGTCTAGTTGTGATACATGACCAAGGTGGAACCTAGTTGGGATACATGACCAAGATGGTATCTAGTTGGGATACATGACCAAGGTGGAACCTAGTTGGGATACATGACCAAGGTGGAACCTAGTTGGGATACATGACCAAGGTGGAACCTAGTTGGGATACATGACCAAGGAGGAATCTAGTTGGAATACATGACCAAGATGGAATCTAGTTGGGATACATGACCAAGATGGAATCTAGTTGGGATACATGACCAAGATGGAACCTAGTTGGGATACATGACCAAGATGGAACCTAGTTGGGATACATGGCCAAGGTGGAACCTAGTTGGGATACATAACTAAGGTGGAACCAAGTTGGGATACATGGCCAAGGTGGAACCTAGTTGGGATACATGACCAAGGTGGAACCTAGTTGGGATACATGACCAAGGAGGAATCTAGTTGGAATACATGACCAAGATGGAATTTAGTTGGGATACATGACCAAAATGGAATCTAGTTGGGATACATGACCAAGATGGAATTTAGTTGGGATACATGACCAAGATGGAACCTAGTTGGGATACATGACTAAGGTGGAATCTAGTTGGGATACAGGACTAAGATGGAACCTAATTGTGATACATGACCAAGGTGGAGTCTAGTTGGGATACATGACGAAGGTGGAGTCTAGTTGTGATACATGACCAAGGTGGAACCTAGTTGGGATACATGACTAAGGTGGAATTTAGTTGGAATACATGACCAAGATGGAACCTAGTAGGGATACATGACCAAGATGGAATCTTGTTGGGATACATGACCAAGGTGGAACCTAGTTGCGATACATGACCAAGATGGAATATAGGGTCGCTCCACGTGGTAACTACAATGTCTTTTAGAATTTTGACAAAAGATATATTTTAAAGTAGAAATTTTGCCAGTCCAGTTGCTGTTTAAACAGTCTGCTTCATTCCTTTAAGATACTAATAAAATAAACGTATACAGGAGTGTGTCTAGGAAATAGCATCGACTACTTTATACTTTTCAAATAGAGTTGCCCCTTTCTTATAAGTTTTCAATATTGGCCGAAAAACTTCACCCCTGGCAATGGCAAACATTGCAGATTCACACGAAATTGAGCTTTGAAAACTGAAAACCTTTCTTGTATATTCCTGTAAGTAATGTCAGCAAGCCATTGAGATAATGAAGGTTTCCTGTGAGAAAAATATACATTATCACAAACTGACAACTAAAGACGCATTTACATGATATACCTGAGAGTGCTTTATTCATTAAAGGTAACTTTTCATGAAATTTGTGTTTCACTTTTGCCATTGATTCAAGTAGTTTTTCTCAAGCTGGCATGCCGTGCTAGGGATGATGTTCAAATATTTGCCCCCCTTGTTTGCAGGCCTCTTAACACGGCAAGCCGGGACACATGCGGTGTCTAACTTTCACCGCCGTATGTCCTCTTGTGATCGGATGCTTTCAAAACGTTTTTGTAAAATAAAAAGCTTTATGTTGATTTCTATAATTCAGTGTTGCGAACTTAATAAAAAGGTGTCTATATAATTAATGTCATAATCATTACTTTATTATCAGTTTTAATATAAAAGACAGGTTTTCCCAAAGCCATGTAAATCAATAGCTTCAGAAATTAATGTTTGCCGAATTTTGAAAGAACTCTTAAATGAAAAATTGGTAGGTATTGACATAATCTGTTTGATATTGTCACAAATTATATGTTTGATTTACCAGCGTGATAATTGGAAAACAGTTTATAATGAGTTGTACATTGAACTGTTCTGTTATCCATGCTATTTGCACATTGTACTGTCGGAAGGGTAACAAAGAGAACGAAAGCTGTTTACATGGACATGCTCGTGCATTAAAACGAAAACCAGTTACAGCAGCATCTATGTTTGTAAGATTGTGTGACGTTCTGCTAGCTGATCACCAGTTGGTTTACACTCAGCTAGAACACTGGGCACATATTATGGTTACTATGTTTACATGACTTTGTATATTTCCAATGACTTCAGGCACTTTGTATATTTTTAATATGTTTACGTTATTATGTATACATGTATTTAAGGGACTTGTGCCACTTATTTGTTTATTATAGTTACATGATTATGCGTTCAATGACTAAAGACACTTTGCGCATGTTTTGTGTGTTAACATGACGATGTATATTACATGCTTTATGACAATTATGCGCGCATGTTTACTATGTGTACATAATTATGTATACTTTAAATCACTTATGGCATTTTAGAAATATGTTATCTTAAAAGGTATACCTTCAATGACTCATGGAACCTTGTAGATAGCTATGTTTACAATATGTACATATACGTATACTGCGATGTTGTTTCTTATTTCGAGATACATTTTTGCTCCTTTGTAGAAAAATATCAGTTACAAACCTTAGCAAACAGCAACCTGGAGACTGTTATGGCCATGTGTTCACCTATATGACGGATTTGGTGTCCATTAACTGATTGTCGGGTCTTAAATGTCGTCTCTAATGAGATAATGGAACATTTACAGACGTTTTATTGGGTTTGCTATTTATTTACAGGGTTTTGCAAAATTGATCATTTCGCTATGTCAACGATGAAATCCGGTATAGTCCGATCGCCGGCAATACTCAGCAAATCGTTTCCGGGTTCGTGGGCTAATAAATTGTTCTTTCCATGTTTTGTGATCGCTTGTGTTTTCCAGCGATTTCCGGAGCTTTTAGGCTCCTCCTCAGTCGATGGCGGCCCGAGACGGTCTATATCTGATTCCATTAAGGCTGTGTATACCGGTAATGCTCACTTCTAAAAGCGCACTAATAGAAAGTAGTTCTTTGCACGACTGAATGTGTACGGAGCGACGAAACAAAAAGTGTTAAAATGGCTTTTCTGTATACAAAGCTATCAAGGGTCGGTCATACAATATAGCTCTTATTGATCCAGGCGATTTCACATACCATGCCGTTTGAGGGCAATGCAGAACCGGATTTCAGTACTAAAGGCCTGTTAGGCAAGCAGATAACATAAGGACATATTTGACACTTGTTTGTTCTCATGGAGCATGCTGGTTTTCTGTCTGGCGATGTTCACCATTTGCACCTCCAAGTGTTCAGCCACTTAGCTGTCAATCACTTCTCGGATTAATTTCCGCATACCCCGGGTAGCGGGGCCATTCTTTACCCAGTCTCAAACTGTCAATAGAGAAACTAAGTAAAGTGACCGGTTACGGGTGTAGTTAATGATGACACCGTTTGTAAAACACTCAATAAAACTTGTGTAAACGCGATTAAGAAGTAAATGGTGCATGTGAGCGGCTTTTTCATGCGAGGCAAGGCAGAAGGGGCTATAGCAGCGGCTAAGCAGCTCTTGACCGCCCTGAAACTGGCTGTCAACTAATTTAAAGGTGAACACTCATCGGGCAGGAATTGGGGTGAATTTAATATTTACAAGCACGGTGTTACCGAGTGAATAATATTATATCTACGAATAGCTATAGGCATAATGCATCATGGTGCTTCGCTTGCAAAACGTGCAAGACTTTGACAGGACAGTCATTGGTATTTCAAACGAACTTTTTCAGCTTTATGAGCTTAACTGAAAGAAGTAACTTAACCTAAGGTTTTACGTTCAGATTTAATTTGCCAATATCTGACATTTTATGTCATGTGAAATTAAAATATTAGCGACATGTCAAGGGTGTGACGAGCGTAATTGCAAATGTTCATGTCAAGTAATTCCTATCATTGTTCCGGTAAAAGCGCCGTTGCTTTATCGGAGCGCGGTATAGAAGCAACAACTCCTCGGAGAATTCTCCTGTAAAACAAGGCCCATAATGGCTACACGCCGCTCGCTTTTCCACAATATGGTAATGCAATAATATTGACATTGGGTTTTATTTCTATACAAGCAAGATCAGTTTTATTCAGATATTCAGTCATTTGAAATTAAAAGAAATAATTATCGCTAGAGAGCTGAGCACGTGCGTAAACTGTGATGATTTCTGAAATGGTCTAGATTGGATGCAGAATAAAAGAGGAACATATGTGTTTTGGTCCCGAGAGGGTTCGCAAGTCGTGCTTTGGAAAATCGAAAACTTTAAATGGTCGTTTAGGTGGCTACTGAAGCCAGACGTGACAAGGCCAAGTCTCATGAGTGAAAAGTGGGTGTTCACCGGCCATGGTTACAGCTCGAGTCTACGGGGATGTTGTAATTAAAACGTTAAAAGGTTGCGCCAGTGATTACGCCTTGGACTCGCTGTTTATTTCCCTCGTTCTAATCATGTTCCATTAAGTAATTGAAACTGTTTTAATTATAGTTTCCCTGGTGGACTGAAAATGGTTCCATTTTGTACAGAAATATTTCCAATTAAATTTCTACGAAAATAACAGCGATTTTTACTGATTTGTCATCAAAAGATCACTGTAAATGCAATCACAATTTCAGTGACTAGAAATGTGAAAACGATAGTATTATTTTAAAACAAATTGCATTTCTGGGATTTGTTGGGGGGGAAATAAGACTAACAGACCAAACATTTGTAGAATGAAAGTGCCATATTTGTTCTACGGCGATGGACAACATGACGTGCAACGACTCTATGTGTTTTTAATATTACTTTTATAATGGAAAATCTAATTTACTAAGTTATATGGGCAGGTCCAGTTAAATTTAACGAGTTCATGCACCAGACTTTCGACAAGTTAAAGATGCACTCTTACTCCCAAATATAATTTACCACAATTAATGATATTGTTTTAATATTTGGCCAAAAAGGATGAATAAATGATAGTTGACCACAGTAAATATTTTTGCATTCACCAATCATTTAATATTATTGCGCTTTCTGCTATTAAATACACGGTCAATCTTGATATCAGAAATTAGTATTTTCCATAAATGCATTAAAAGAGTATGAGTTGATTTTGAATTAGAGTGTCACTTTAACAAGTGTATGCACTGAATACTTAGTGAGCGTATGTATCAGCCGTCTGAATATGTAAGAACTTCCAAATAGTTAACGAGTGTGTGCATCAGACGTCCGAAAAAGATACGACTGTATGAACAATTCGTTCACTGATATGACTAATGAATACACCAGACGTTCGAATATAGTTAACGAGTGTTTGTACCAGATGTTTGAATATTTAACTAGCGTATCATGGTACCAGACGTTCGATTAGTTAATAAGTATATGCACAATACGTGCGATTAGTAAGCGATTATATGCACCAGACATTTGAATATTTAGCGAGTATATGCAGCAGACGTTCGGTAATTTAGCGAGTTTATGCAGCAGACGTCAGCAGCCAATTGTATAAACGTGGATAAGTCCTAACCAGCGGTTATCTTTTGGTTATCTCCCTGGTTTGGTCAAGTTATCCGTAAACCGATTGTATAAAAAATAAGTTATCCTAACCAGCGCGTGATTCGGCTAACTTTTGGACAATATTTAACCGACCACTGGGAGTATGGTTAACTGACTTATCCAAAACAAAGATGGCGGACCAGACATAAACAAGCTCGATTCCAAACTTATTTCAACGATTTTACAGACACATGGACTCTGCCTAAATAAAAAACAAATGGTATAACATCGATATCCATGACAGTGATGAATTTAGAGGTAAGAAAAAAAACAATTTCTTATTTGTGACCCAATTTATGCATAAAACTTATCCAAGGAATCTTGAAACAAAAACAGTGACAACAAGCTGCATTTTGAGAACGATATTTACCTTGTTATTGTGTGCATATTATTCCATAATCTTACACTAGTCACGACTCTGGGTCGAGACCAACAATTGCTTGCAGGTCTCGCCCTTACTGTGTATAGATATACCCTCGCTTTAAACATATTTTGTTTCATTTCCACATATTTACAATCAAACTAAACCGCGTGTAAACATTGAGAAAAGTTGACAGCTATGACGTCATTTTCAAGGAATCTTACCCATTCTAAAGTCTATTTCTCCAACTTTCTTTTAATACACCCTGGTTGAGGCACACGGGAGGATAATTGCTACTATTCAGTAGTATGTAATTATATTATTGAAAACACATAAAGAAGTGTGTGTGTGAGTGTGTGTGTGTGTGGGTGCGTGCGTGCGTGCGTGCGTGCGTGCTTGCGTGCGTGATATAAATGACTAAATGTAAGCATAATTGTGATTTGAGACCTAACTGTATCCTGCAAATAACATGTTATAGATAAAAAGACAGATACATTATTTATCTCTTATTGTATATAATAAATGTATGTTTCAGTTGAGTGGTTTTACCATCCAAAGTCAGAAGAACCAGTGTTGATAAGTTCTACACATGTCTGCTACAGCAGGGAATGGAACCAATACCAGATCTAATACTTCACGAGCAGTAAGGATATACATAGCATTATCAGGTTAGATTGTTAACAAAACTATATTGTGAAATTGAAAACATATTCAAAAAAATATAGCAGACCAGTATACTCAGTACAGTCATTTGAATAAAAGAAAATACATTTATATTTATATATAATAATTGGCTTTTTTATAATTCAACCTTCATTAATAACAATGAACATAAATATCATAAAATAAAGTGAGAGCAATACTTAATAGGAATTATTAAGAATGCCTACCCTATCACATGTTATGGGTAATATGTTGAATATCTGTTTATAAGTCTGTTTGACTGCCTGATGTCAAATTGTCTTGAATACTCCACTTAAGGGAAAGTTTTACAGGAACATTCAAATGTAAAGCATGGATTTTTATACTTCTGCTTTATTGCTTATTAAATAGTTTAAATTTGAACATTTGAGTACTATAGAGACCAAATTGCATTCTGTTGCATTAAAATCATGTTTTGACATTCCAGTTCTTCTAACTTATATAGTTTAGTTTTCATGGTGTTTCAAAGGGGCGTTCCCTTCATTGGCAAAATATCATTCATCTACCTTTAAAATATGTTCAAATGCCTATTTAAACGCACATACACGATTGTTATGATTTAAAATATTCATTTTACTATTCTTCAGAGTGTAGCGGTACTAGCCACTTGATGACCAAGTTCATCTGACAGGCCCAACCTTCATGTCAAGTTTGATGACCATACGTCCAGATATTGTTGAGTTATCACTTGGACAAGCTTTGGTCTACCGACGGACCGACCGACCGACATGTGCAAAGCAATATACCCCTCTTCTTCGAAGGGGGGGGGGGGATAGTAACGAACATTATGTATAAATGATGAATGGTTGGTTTTAAAAAAATCTTATAACAAATATGACAAGTTTTATTGACTTGTTGTTTGTAAAATAAATTTGAATGTCTCTTCAACACTAACATTAAAGATTTTATTAATCTTAAATACATGTGTGTGTTGTTACACACTGACTTTGAATTTATTTACATAGTTTTATGAAAATAAAGAAAAGAAATTATATTTCATATCTGTTGATTTTGTGGTACTGGTAAGTGGAAATGGATTCACGCAATGTTTTATCTAAGGCCATATAGAGAATAAGTTATTAATAATACATTGTATTATGCTGAGAGGGTTAAATTGTAAACTAATAATTTCTCTGTACTGATACTGATACCAAAAGTCACTTATAATATAAATGAGTTTAAATTTGAATAATAATACTAATTTGAATAACATATAAAACTAAACGTTTTAATGTCAACTTTGAATAACATATAATGTCAACATATAAAAAACAAGACAAATATATTAAAATAGTATCAAAAGGAATGGTCCCATACAAAACTCATTTGATTTTTTCAAGGACAAAGTTGAAACTGACTATACATTCCGTAGATGGCATCTTCTACAAAAAACACACACTTAAATGGACGAAGCCATTGCATTTTAATGAAAGTGACACTTTTTATTTCTGGTTAGCAAATACAATTTATTGGCAACTGGTATTCACTTAAAACTTGTTACGGTATATTAAAGAAGCTTATATGAATGATGTTTGCATGCTCATGCATTTTTATTTGATGCAATATCAACAATATTGTGCACATTAAAAGTTAAGTACCCCTGTTTCCGGAATGAGCTTATCCGTTGAGATGTTGCATGTGTAATATTTATCAAACTATTTTTGACAGAAGGAGCGTATACATTGTTGACAGTTTTTTCAGGTATTTGGTTGAATATTTACCATTTTAATATGCTGGGCAGATTTAATGAAGTTTGTCATTAAATCTGCCGATGCACAAAATTTTATAAAGAGGAAATATGCACTTGAAACAGGTAAGTGCGATTTTATTAAATTGGTACTACTGTACCATGATATATATGATTTTCATTTGTCATTTTCATTTTCAAAGGTACACCATAAGCCCTATATATTGGTGTATATTAAAATAATAGGTACATGTTTACGCTACTTAATGGATATTAGATGTGTAATGGATTTGATGGGTATTTTTTTCATTAAAATTCAACAACCTTTTCGTAATGTCGTTGTATATGCCAAACAAGTCTATGATGTTAACAGAAAAATGCGGTAAACACGCACTAACCGGAACCTTGTTTACCAGTGCATTGTGGGTATTTTTATGAAGTTTTGGTTAGGTTAAAGTTGTCCAAGTTGGTTAACTTAGCCGCTGCATTTTCTGCCTTTATACAAACGGATAAACGGTTTGGATAAAATGGCCAACTTGGTTAAAGTTAACCGCTGGACAACTTTAACCAGCGGTTAAATCTAACCAACTTTTATACAATTAGCTGCCGAACATTTAAGCGAGTGTATGCTCAAGACGTCCAGATAGTTAACGAGAGAATGCATCAGACTTCTGCATAATAAGCGAGTGTATGCACCAGACGTTTGTAAAGTTAATGAGTGTATTATCAGAAGTCCAAATATTCAACAAATGTATGCACCAGATTTCCGAATATTTTAACAAGTGTTTACACCAGACGTCCAAATTCTTAACGTGTATGTGCACTAAACTTCCGAGTTTTTAGCGAGTGTACATACCAGTCGTTCGAAAAGTTAACGAGTTTATGTACAAAATTTCCGAATAGTGAACGAGTGCAATTACCAGACAGCGGGTTTGTTGGAATACCTCTTTACCATTTAATTACGTGTATTAAGGTTGTTTGTGTTTATACGACTTTGTTCAGGAACTTTGTCAGTCATGGCTTTTTCAGCTAGTCCCTCCATACATATTAATTCCATTAGAGGATATCTCTTGAAACATTCACACAATTACAATGCTTTTAAAGCAGTTCAGTAGTTTGGAATGACTTGGAGCATTGCTGTTCCCTGAAGGCTATGGGTAAGGGCAGGGTTGTCTTTACAGTACGCATTTATTGAGTGTTTATAAATTTTATTGCGTTCTATTGACGTATATTCTATCTGTGTTTAATGTTTTATATGTCCATCTATAAAGTTCATACTGACTTGATATATGCGAATTGTGGATGTCTGATAGTCCTAGATAATTTTGGTATCATTTGAAATATTTTCCAATAATTTATTTCTTTACACATATAAACAGCAATATTTCTGTTAACATTGACATTTTCTGAGTTCAGAAATGCAATAAATTTTGGTACATTTGGACAGTATAATAATATTTCTTCGAATACTAATTTCTCAAATCTTCGTACAGTAGTTTATTGAATGCCATCTTATAATACATTACAAGAAATACGTTTCACAATTTGGTATTGCATCTACCGGCTTCTACCTTTAACCCACAGGCAAGGGATTTTCAAACTCAATCATTTTTTTTTAAATAAAAAAAATCTTAAAATTCCTAACTTAAAATTATATTACCAAAAGTGTGAAAAAATATTGAAAATATATTTTTGTTAAATATGCATTTTATACTGTATTATACAAACCAAAGACTGCAGAAATGTGTAATACGAAAAATCATGATTGTGTTACACATAAAACCAAAAAATAAATAAATGCGTAGCATGTTTCACAACCTTTAATATTCATTAATATTAGTTGGTCAAACCATTAATTGTTCTTTAAGATACGATCTCGCCCGCCCTAACTGTCTTATATTGTGATATTTCAAGTTGATTTGTTTCATCTTGTATAAATAGGATCGTATTTGTTTTCAAATTGCCGTGCTATTTTATCAGTAGCTTTTTAAGACAACTGAATGATACCATGGTAATTTGACAACATAGAACAGACATCTCCCCTGTTAAACCCGATAACACGTTGTGTAAGAAGATAGGAATGTGTTTTGACTGGACACAAAGTCCGATTAGGAGGATAACACACGCCGTAAGCAATTTTAGTAACACGTTTTTTTACAAGACAACACATGCGGTTGACATAGCATGACAGCATATTAAGGTTGCATTCGGAACTCCTCGGCCATTTTATCGAAAACAACCTCGGGTGTATGCCGTTACAACAGTTGAAGTAGTTCGTAAATTTTGAATAATATCATTAATTAAATGTAGTGTTTAAGAGTTGTATTTATTGATATCAGTTTAAATTGATTGCCAGTGAAGTGTTTTATTGCAAACATACATTCCAAAGAGTTAAGTCATAAAGTAAACTGCTAAATAAGATTACTACGCGATCTATTTGCAGCAGACTTAAACATACCACTTTTTGAGTATGTAAACCGTCCAAATTCTATGATTTTAAATGAGACGGTAAAACATTTAGATTTTTTGGCAAAATGTTCCCAAAAGGTTAAAGTTAATTACTCATATCGAACAGGTCATGACTAATTCTAAAACCTGTTGATTTTGCATTAAAACACCTATGTTCCAATTTTTACGCGGTTAAAACAGTATGTTAAAATTGTCATACCAGATGGCTATTTCAGAACATTTTGATTATATTTGTTGATGATGTGATCATTAATGTATAATTTCTGAAAGCAAATTTATAACTTGTAACTCTGGTATCCAAATATTACCAAAATGATAAAAAATAAATGAAATAAAGGATTTTTCTTGTCTCTCAGCCGATGTTGTTTTTATATAAAGAATCTAAAATGAGGGGTGGGGTAATTCAAGTGTAGAAAAATTGTTATTTGACAGTAAAATTATTTTCAAATTTTGTTTTTGAATCCAGAAAATGATACACATTTAGAAATTCTAGGCTGATCATAGTTTGAAATGATGCCCATAAGGGTCGTTTGACAAGATGGCACTATCGTCAAGATTTGTCAACAGCACGGCATTTTAAGAAGAAAGGATCCTTTTAAAAAAAAAAGATGTTCAATGAACAAAACAACTTGTAATATCACAACATTTACGGCGTCTTATTTGTGTAACAATATATATATATATATATATATATATATATATACAGTCACACAGAGACGACATAAACATTCAGGTTTGGTTGCAAAGCCCATTTCGTGGTTCGTTAATAGTCGTAAGGCAGAATTCAGCATCCGTGCATATGTTAAGAATCAGACCAGGAATAACACAGTTAAAGTTTTTGCCTCCGTTAATCAATGCATGTATCCTGACCTCTAAATTGGCGACGTTCTCGAGTGTACACGTGGCGCGTGCCTACGTTGCTTTATTGCCCACGTGCGTACGTTGCCTAGCACCAAAGATGGAAATCAAACGTGACAATGATCTCATTATTTCATATGAAAATTAAATGTTGCCGATAAATCTTTGGAGAATAGCTGCTGAAAGCCAGGTAGATGTCGCGGGTAAAAGGGTTTAATTAGGGGTCTGGAAAGACAAGCGCGGGAGGCAGTCGTTGAGAGACTGACCCCGTTATAGGGTCAGTGTACACGCACCCATTATAGCCCGCCTACTGGCAGGGATGCTTCTATATTTAATTAATAACCTGAAAGGTATCTAAATAATTCACAATTGTTTGTTTCCGAATTATGGTTTTGGAATTGATAATGCAGATACGATATGAAAAGCCGCAATATAAAATATCAAAATGCAGTGTCACGTTACACTGTTTGCTCATTTGTGTGCAACCAGCAATTACATCTGTAAAAAAGTAAAATAAAATATTGATATGTACATTTGTCAATAACGATATGCAGGAAAACGTCAACTGAGATGACCTGTTGTCATACCACGTGCGGCTACAGTTGCGCAGAACCTGCAGAAAAAAACAACGACTATAGCGACTTATGAAGAAAAAAACCACAACTTGCATTGCAGCAGGTAGACCTTCACACCTCTTGCAACCTATTTGCAAGAAGACCCATGACCACGGTTTCAATTTCTTCACCACCCTCCATTCCCCCGACGTCATGTTCACCCACGTCGTGTTTACCCAGCGCTCTCCAATCAGCGACCATCTCGTAACCCGACGATCTGTGACGGTTCGCCATTATACTGCGAAATCACTCGTGTTCGTAATTGCTGAGTTTACTAACGTATCTCTAGCATCAGGGTTTACCTTTACCACGTTATTGGGAAATATAAATTGTGTTTTGCTTAATTGATTCTGTTTAATCTGGCAGTTTAACTAGTAGAAAATAGATAACTGATCTCACCGGGCAGGTGCGTGGACCTGGGACTCTGGAAGAGCCATTTGCTTGTTGACTTTTGCTCCCCAATTTCAGCGATAACCGATCACCTTTGTTTGATGTTCGGGGAAACAGTTAACCCAGCTCATTTCGAATATGAGATTTGTGCTCATATTCCACTGGAACTTAATTACAGTTAATGGTCTGGCCTTTCTGGACATGTAAATAGTAAAGGTCCATCGGAGCCGCTTTTGGTGAATAATTAATAGAGCAGTCTACAAAAGCAACAAGCAATAATTGTGATAGTAAAACAAATGATCATGTTTTATTCTAGTAATGTTATAGCTGGCAATTGTTATGCTTAATGATGGGATTTGGAAGGTATAAATCATGGCTTTGTAAGGGAAGATGCGTTGGGTCACGCTCTATGACGCTCTGACGTGATTAATACAATTCAATATACTCGGTACAAGACATCGATTTCGAGTTTCCAGTGATTTGTTTTTCTCTTTTTAATCCTGCAGGTGAAAATCCCATGTTATAGTTGACCGGCCATGGTCATATACGGCTGTTCGGGTTATAGTCGACCTGCCGTGGTCATATACGGCTGCTCGGGTTATAGTCGACCTGCCGTGGTCATATACGGCTGCTCGGGTTATAGTCGACCTGGCATGGCCATATACGGCTGTTCGGGTTATAGTCGACCTGCCGTGGTCATATACGGCTGCTCGGGTTATAGTCGACCTGCCGTGGTCATATACGGCTGCTCGGGTTATAGTCGACCTGCCGTGGCCATATACGGCTGCTCGGGTTATAGTCGACCTGCCGTGGTCATATACGGCTGTTCGGGTTAAAGTCGACCTGCCGTGGTCATATACGGCTGCTCGGGTTATAGTCGACCTGCCGTGGTCATATACGGCTGCTCGGGTTATAGTCGACCTGCCGTGGTCATATACGGCTGTTCGGGTTATAGTCGACCTGCCGTGGTCATATACGGCTGCTCGGGTTATAGTCGACCTGCCGTGGTCATATACGGCTGCTCGGGTTATAGTCGACCTGCCGTGGTCATATACGGCTGCTCGGGTTATAGTCGACCTGCCGTGGTCATATACGGCTGTTCGGGTTATAGTCGACCTGCCGTGGTCATATACGGCTGCTCGGGTTATAGTCGACCTGCCGTGGTCATATACGGCTGCTCGGGTTATAGTCGACCTGCCATGGTCATATACGGCTGCTCGGGTTATAGTCGACCTGCCGTGGTCATATACGGCTGCTCGGGTTATAGTCGACCTGCCGTGGTCATATACGGCTGCTCGGGTTATAGTCGACCTGCCATGGTCATATACGGCTGCTCGGGTTATAGTCGACCTGCCGTGGTCATATACGGCTGCTCGGGTTATAGTCGACCTGCCGTGGTCATATACGGCTGCTCGGGTTATAGTCGACCTGCCGTGGTCATATACGGCTGCTCGGGTTATAGTCGACCTGCCGTGGTCATATACGGCTGTTCGGGTTAAAGTCGACCTGCCGTGGTCATATACGGCTGTTCGGGTTATAGTCGACCTGCCGTGGTCATATACGGCTGCTCGGGTTATAGTCGACCTGGCATGGCCATATACGGCTGCTCGGGTTATAGTCGACCTGCCGTGGTCATATACGGCTGCTCGGGTTATAGTCGACCTGCCGTGGTTATAGTCGACCTGCCGTGGTCATATACGGCTGCTCGGGTTATAGTCGACCTGGCATGGCCATATACGGCTGCTCGGGTTATAGTCGACCTGGCATGGTCATATACGGCTGCTCGGGTTATAGTCGACCTGCCGTGGTCATATACGGCTGCTCGGGTTATAGTCGACCTGCCGTGGTCATATACGGCTGCTCGGGTTATAGTCGACCTGCCGTGGTCATATACGGCTGTTCGGGTTAAAGTCGACCTGCCGTGGTCATATACGGCTGTTCGGGTTATAGTCGACCTGCCGTGGTCATATACGGCTGCTCGGGTTTTAGTCGACCTGCCGTGGTCATATACGGCTGCTCGGGTTATAGTCGACCTGCCGTGGTCATATACGGCTGCTCGGGTTATAGTCGACCTGCCGTGGTCATATACGGCTGCTCGGGTTATAGTCGACCTGCCGTGGTCATATACGGCTGCTCGGGTTATAGTCGACCTGGCATGGCCATATACGGCTGTTCGGGTTATAGTTGACCTGCCGTGGTCGAATACGGCTGTTCGGGTAAAACACCTACAAAACGAACGCTTGCTCATTATCAACTTCATGTACGTGTTCCGTTCCACAGTAAAGGGCATGTTATCCATGCATCATCTTTTTTTGTCAGCTGAAACTAGAAATCGTTATCACGTTGATGACATGACTTCAAGCGAAGAATGGTTATACGCTATGTTTAAACGGTACTTAGTTAAAGAAATCCACATTGATGCGCTGGAAAACCGATTCCATACAAGAGCAAAATCTGATGGAGTAATAATAGTTCATGATATGTTTTGAATAAAAATAATTACAAATTAACTACGTTCGGAAGTTTGATTACATGTTAGCCATTAATGGTCTCTTCCGGTGACATAGTATTATCGCTGCCGTGTAGGTCCCCGGAATGATCACCGCGTTTACACTTTAATAATAAAATGTCCATTATCTTATTAGAGAAATTGTGGGGAAAAGTTGGTAAACAATGGGCCAATGATTGTCAGGAAATGGCAGGACAGAATGAACGATGCTCTCCAAACATTAAAGTGCATTTAGCGTGATGTTTAGTTAATTGCCGCTCAAAGAGGCGCACGTCCCATGTCGACCCGCGCGGGCATTAATTCGCCGCCGTATTGATACGGGGAAGGTTTTATATACTGCATCGGAAATATTAAGGTATCACATTATACCCGACCAGTGGATCGGAACCCGGTCACTATCGTGATGACAGCGGGCTTAAATGAAGATAGGAAAATGATTTTTTATTACCCGATAATTACACGAAGGGTTTCCGAGGTAAGGCGACAGGGTGTCGTTACTCAGGAAGACTTCCATTTGCTCTTTGATGGATATTTTGCTTTATCGAGAACCACATAAGTGATATCGCCGATAAATGTTCACGTGTCATGAGCTTCATTGTGTCTTAGAATTATCAGCAGTTTGACCATAGCCAGCATGTTCCTCTCTGTAATGGATGGAACTGAAAATATCAGATATAAAGGTATTTAAGGTCGGAACGGTGAGGCGTCTTCCGGAACAGTAAGAAGTACGTACACCAAAACGAGCCAAACCACATTCTTTTTTTAAGTAAAATCCATAGCCATAAGAACAGTTAAATGCAAAGCTGGCAATACCAGTCTAATATGGTAAAACTATAATGTAATATTATTCATTACATAAATGTGTACCTTTTTTGTATTTAAAAAGTAGATCGGTCCGTATATTTATTTATTTTAATGGAAATCCGTTTTATTATGAAATATTATGATATGGAACGCTGACGTAATAAAACTGTTTAGTGCGGCGTGCAAGTTACACAATGGCGAACAATTGTCGCAAGTAAACATTATTTGCTTTGTGCAATAAAACACAAACATATCAAAATATTGAATGGTAACATGAAATAGTATAAGAAATATAACACACCACTTCGGGCCATATGGCAGTATAAGGACCTACCAGGCAGCCGCCCAACGTGAATGGAGCTCGGCTAACGCCTGGGCCATATTATACACCTTAGGGGCCTGACTGGCCTGTCTTTATAATGTCATATGACCTTCAGTTTGGCCATCTCCTACTGCAACTGTCACCTATGGCTCCATGCTAAAAGTTACGGGGTTAGTAGATTCATTGGAATCGGAAAATAGACGCCATTTTGGTATGATGTAAATTTGGTGACCCAATATGGAAAAATATGGGCTTACCGCGTGACCAGTCCTGGACCAATGGCGTTGCGTCATTTATGTTGAAGGCGTGATATACATGGATTCGTCGTTGTCATTCAGCTAGCCATTTTGCACATTCAATATTCCGTTTATTGTCGCTGTCCTTTTGAATGCCTTCAATGGACAATTAAGCTTGCTCATGTTCTGAACTTTACCAGTGATAGGAAGATTAACTATTACAACGATAAAAATGAAAATTATTAATTTTTCACATTGCCTCGTAGATTAAACGCGGTAGCGGCCATGGCCGTATTGTGCGCAATATGATGTGAGCTGTTCGCTTTTCGCAATAATTAAGAGAAATAAATGACACGCTCCCCTTGGGACTGATCAAAATCACTTGGCATAGACCCTCTTTTTCATTGATATAACCGCTCAACCCTTTTATTGTGAAACTCATTGTGCGCTAAAATGCTTAATTGTTTTTTACATCTGGGGTTCAATATTTCACGACTTCGTGTTGCGATATGACGTCTTTCATAACCGTTTAGTGGCGGAAGTCGTGTCGAGGGAGCGCTTATACGTCAACGGACCTGACGGCATAAACACTGTTCACGTCCGCGGGGATGTTGGCCCGTATTATCACAAGTTGGGTACCGGCGGAAAACCCAGCGAAATCAAACAGAACTAACCATCATGAAAGCGTCACGCATCTGTGAAATGACTTACGGCAAGGGGTTAAAGCAAAATATCAACATTTGTTTGTTTAATCGTCGATTTTATAATTAACCTAATTGGTCGGTTTTGTTTTGATTTAAAGATGTGAGGGCTTCTTGCTAATGGCATGCTTCATATTAGTTACATCCCGTGCGCAGGTCCAACAAAATACTGCTTGCTTGGTCTGAACGTGGTAAGGGAACCTCTTAGATAATTGTTCGAATCTCTAGAAATGAGTTCAGTACACTGCCCGGTCCGTACTTACCTTTCATAAATTGGTACATTCGAACGTAAAATACAAGATTTATGAAAAGTTATTAGTTTCTTCATATGTTAGATATTATGATAAATCAGATAAAGGCGGCTTTGTTTCGCGCCCATTTACTCAACTCATTTGGCTGTATTGCCACGTGAATTCTGGAAGCATTTCCCAGAACAAAACTCACAAGTAATTGTTTGGTAAGCCGTTTAAGCCGATTATTTCTTAACAGAAACTATATAAAATGTAAAACTGTGTTCACCCTTTTAAGTTGAGTTAAGTCTTTATCTTATTCTAAAAATGTCATGGTTATTTATCCTCTTAACTTAAAAGGCGATATTTATGTAACCCATCTTGGTGCAATTATACTTATTGAAAGCTGTGTGTGATGGAAGCGATTTTTATTTGTTAGGTGGGAAGGCTTGTCTATTGAAGCCGGAGAAGCGATGCTGATTTGTTGGTGGGGTAGGCTTACCTATTGTGTCGAAGAAGGCCAGATCAAGCTCCTAACAAGTCCACCACAGAGTGATCCCCAGTCATATAGCTATAGTGATCACATATCAAAGGTAATGTTCAATTACATACCTTGGCTAGCAATTTTCAACTGCTTATTACGGCGAGATGTAAAAGGTAACTAAGACATAAACTAGAAGCTAAGTGGCTTTAAAGGTTGAGTTGCGTATCATTTGATGGCACAAATAAAGCAGAATTGATGACACCTGTTTTTATGTGATCTAAATACATGTGTAGTATGTCGTCAGTTGATGCCCGATACGCTTTAAAAGCAAGTGGAAATATTCCATGATAAAGTGTCTCAATTAAAATATCATCGCTTTTTATTGCACATTTCAGATGGGCGACAATTATGCTAATATATATTCTGTGTCTATTTTGCTTTTATTAAGTGCTGTAAAACAGAAACCAAAATTATTTCGGATTTGGCTGGTCTTTATAATAAAAACTTCTAATAAACTGTACGGGCTCTCGAACCAAATCGGTGTAATCAGATAAAACACAAAAATGAAATATTGTCTTAAACCTATTACCATGTAATTCTGATCAGTCCCATAACATTCTTATTTAACTTGTCTTCGAAACTCTTTCTCTATATAAATGTATATATGGATTTATTTATTTTATTTGGATGCCATTTGGCCTGACCTATGCAACAGCTATATTTAGAAAGATTATGGACCGTGCTTTTTTCTTCTCAATGTCATACTATTAATGAATTGAATTTATCAAAGTGAAAAATGTTTATGATCTAAGCAATTTGATAGAACTATGATCTTTAGATGATAGGATAGTTATAGTCCTTCGAATGAAAGGTGCATTGCAAAATCATTTAACTTAGGTTCTCATATCCATTTTATTCCAGCTATAAAATTCCACTTAATTAGACTGGATAATTAAAGTTCATTGGTGATAGCTATCCGTAACGCGGGAAGTCATTAGCATGTTGGCCGTCTACCGCGCGCTCCCTCTCCGCGTGCGCACGTGCTCAGAGCCCCGGATGAGTCAACGGGAGATCACCCTTGATAGCGACCAACGTTACATCTGATAAATATTTCATAAACCAGTGTGATTCCGCGAACAAACAAACGAATTAACGACACATCCACGAGAGGTTTTATATTAGTTGAAAAGACCAATTTGAAAGGTTGGGAGACGGTCGCCAAAGGCCTTTCTCTGGCAAATAGTCGGGGTCCTTACCATCAGAGGAGCCAGTAACCGCAGAGGGATTTGGCAAACGGTCGTTCTGTATGAAAAATTCATATTGTTGAAGAAAATACAGACTTAAATGATTATAGTCGGTTTTACTGATAGGATGACTGCTCTTAAAACTTATTAGATCATGTGAAAAAAATGTTACAGAATGATCGATGGCTTTTACTCTACGAATCATGATGGACTGTGTAAAAGTTATTTTTAAATGAGAATTACATCCATTACGTTAATGATATAACTTGAAAAGTTAGACAGAGCATATATTTCTTTCAAAGTGTAATCTTTTATATTAACTCCTTTATTGTAGTGAGAGTCTCGATGTTCCATAGACTGTATACAGTGTTTGAAGAGACGCCATGTTCCATAGACTGTATACAGTGTTTGGAGAGCCTCACTGTTCCGTAGGCTGTATACAGTGTTTGGAGGGCCTTAATGTTCCATAGACTGAATACAGTGTTTGGAGAGTCTCAATGCTCCGTAGTCTGTATACAGTGTTTGGAGAGCCTCAATATACACTACGCTGTAAACAGTGTTTGGAGAGCCTCAATGTTCCATAGACTGTGTACAGTGTTTGGAGAGCCTCAATATACTCTGGCTGTAGACAGTGTTTGGAGTGCCTCAATGTTCCATAAACTGTATACAGTGTTTGGAGAGCCTCAATGTTCCATAGGCTGTATACAGTGTTTGGAGAGCCTCAATGTTCCATAGACTGTATACAGTGTTTGAAGAGCCTCAATATACTCTGGCTGTATACAGTGTTTGGAGTGCCTCAATGTTCCATAGACTGTATACAGTGTTTGGAGAGCCTCAATGTTCCATAGGCTGTATACAGTGTTTGGAGAGCGTTCCATAGACAGTATACAGTGTTTGGAGAGCCTCAATGTTTTATAGACTGTATACAGTGTTTGGAGAGCGTTCCATAGACTGTATACAGTGTTTGGAGAGCCTCAATGTTCCATAGACTGTATACAGTGTTTGGAGAGCGTTCCATAGACTGTATACAGTGTTTGGAGAGCCTCAATGTTCCATAGACTGTATACAGTGTTTGGAGAGCCTCAATGTTCAATATATAGGCTGTATACAGTGTTTGGAGAGCGTTCCATAGACTGTATACAGTGTTTGGAGAGCCTCAATGTTCCATAGACTGTATACAGTGTTTGGGGAGCCTCAATATACTCTGGCTGTATACAGTGTTTGGAGTGCCTCAATGTTCCAAAGACTGTATACAGTGTTTGGAGAGCCTCAATGTTCCATAGGCTGTATACAGTGTTTGGAGAGCGTTCCATAGACAGTATACAGTGTTTGAAGAGCCTCAATGTTTCATAGACTGTATACAGTGTTTGGGGAGCATTCCATAGACTGTATACAGTGTTTGGAGAGCGTTCCATAGACTGTATACAGTGTTTGGAGAGCCTCAATGTTCAATAGACTGTATACAGTGTTTGAAGAGCATTCCATAGACTGTATACAGTGTTTGGAGAGCATCAATGTTTCATAGACTGTTAACAGTGTTTGGAGAGCCTCAATGTTCCATAGGCTGTATACAGTGTTTGGAGAGCGTTCCATAGACTGTATACAGTGTTTGGAGAGCCTCAATGTTCAATAGACTGTATACAGTGTTTGAAGAAAGCGTTCCATAGACTGTATACAGTGTTTGGAGAGCCTCAATGTTCCATAGACTGTATACAGTGTTTGGAGAGCGTTCCATAGACTGTATACTGTGTTTGAAGAGGCTCAATGTTCCATAGACTGTATACAGTGTTTGGAGTGTTTCAATGTTCCATAGACTGTATACAGTGTTTGGAGAGCCTCAATGTTCCATAGGCTGTATACAGTGTTTGGAGAGCGTTCCATAGACTGTATACAGTGTTTGGAGAGCGTTCTATAGGCTGTATACAATGTTTGGAGAGCGTTCCATAGACAGTATACAGTGTTTGGAGAGCATTCCATAGACTGTATACAGTGTTTGGAGAGCGTTCCATAGACTGTATACAGTGTTTGGAGAGCCTCAATGTTCCATAGGCTGTATACAGTGTTTGGAGAGCGTTACATATACTGTATACAGTGTTTGGAGTGCCTCAATGTTCCATAGACTGTATACAGTGTTTGGAGTGTCTCAATGTTCCATAGACTGTATACAGTGTTTGGAGAGCGTTCCATAGACTGTATACAGTGTTTGGAGTGCCTCAATGTTCCATAGACTGTATACAGTGTTTGGAGAGCCTCAATGTTCAATAGGCTGTATACAGTGTTTGGAGAGCGTTCCATAGGCTGTATACAGTGTTTGTAGAGCCTCAATGTTCCATAGACTGTATACAGTGTTTGGAGAGCCTCAATATACTCTGGCTGTATACAGTGTTTAAAGAGCCTCAATGTTCCATAGACTGTATATAGTGTTTGGAGAGCCTCAATGTTCAATAGGCTGCATACAGTGTTTGGAGAGCGTTCTAAAGACAGTATACAGTGTTTGGAGAGCCTCAATGTTTCATAGACTGTATACAGTGTTTGGGGAGCGTTCCATAGACGGTATACAGTGTTTTGAGAGCCTCAATGTTCCATAGACTGTATACAGTGTTTGGAGAGCGTTCCATAGACTGTATACAGTGTTTGGAGAGCCTCAATGTTCCATAGACTGTATACAGTGTTTGGAGAGCGTTCCATAGACTGTATACAGTTTTGGAGAGCCTCCATGTTCAATAGACTGTATACAGTGTTTGAAGAGCATTCCATAGACTGTATACAGTGTTTGGAGAGCCTCAATGTTCCATAGACTGTATACAGTGTTTGGAGAGCGTTCCATAGACTATATACAGTATTTGGAGTGTTTCAATGTTCCATAGACTGTATACAGTGTTTGGAGAGCCTCAATGTTCCATAGGCTGTATACAGTGTTTGGAGAGCGTTCCATAGACTGTATACAGTGTTTGGAGAGCGTTCCATAGGCTGTATACAGTGTTTGGAGAGCGTTCCATAGACAGTATACAGTGTTTGGAAAGCGTTCCATATACTGTATACAGTGTTTGGAGAGCGTTCCATAGACTGTATACAGTGTTTGGAGAGCCTCAATGTTCCATAGGCTGTATACAGTGTTTGGAGAGCGTTCCATAGACTGTATACAGTGTTTGGAGTGCCTCAATGTTCCATAGACTGTATACAGTGTTTGGAGTGTCTCAATGTTCCATAGACTGTATACAGTGTTTAGAGAGCGTTCCATAGACTGTATACAGTGTTTGGAGTGCCTCAATGTTCCATAGACGGTAAACAGTGTTTGGAGAGCCTCAATGTTCAATAGGCTGTATACAGTGTTTGGAGAGCGTTCCATAGACTGTATACAGTGTTTGGAGAGCCGCAATGTTCCATAGGCTGTAAACAGTGTTTGAAGAGGCTCAATGTTCCATAGACTTTATACAGTGTTTGGAGAGCCTCAATGTTCCATAGACTGTATACAGTGTTTGGAGAGCGTTCCATAGACTGTATACAGTTTTGGAGAGCCTCAATGTTCAATAGACTGTATACAGTGTTTGAAGAGCATTCCATAGACTGTATACAGTGTTTGGAGAGCCTCAATGTTCCATAGACTGTATACAGTGTTTGGAGAGCGTTCCATAGACTATATACAGTGTTTGGAGTGTTTCAATGTTCCATAGACTGTATACAGTGTTTGGAGAGCCTCAATGTTCCATAGGCTGTATACAGTGTTTGGAGAGCGTTCCATAGACTGTATACAGTGTTTGGAGAGCGTTCCATAGGCTGTATACAGTGTTTGGAGAGCGTTCCATAGACAGTATACAGTGTTTGGAAAGCGTTCCATATACTGTATACAGTGTTTGGAGAGCGTTCCATAGACTGTATTCAGTGTTTGGAGAGCCTCAATGTTCCATAGGCTGTATACAGTGTTTGGAGAGCGTTCCATAGACTGTATACAGTGTTTGGAGTGCCTCAATGTTCCATGACTGTATACAGTGTTTGGAGTGTCTCAATGTTCCATAGACTGTATTCAGTGTTTAGAGAGCGTTCCATAGACTGTATACAGTGTTTGGAGTGCCTCAATGTTCCATAGACTGTAAACAGTGTTTGGAGAGCCTCAATGTTCAATAGGCTGTATACAGTGTTTGGAGAGCGTTCCATAGACTGTATACAGTGTTTGGAGAGCCGCAATGTTCCATAGGCTGTATACAGTGTTTGAAGAGGCTCAATGTTCCATAGACTGTATACAGTGTTTGAAGAGCCTCAATGTTCCATAGACTGTATACAGTGTTTGAAGAGCCGCAATGTTCCATAGGCTGTATACAGTGTTTGAAGAGCCTCAATGTTCCATAGACTGTATACACTGTTTGGTGAGCCTCAATGTTTCATAAGCTGTATACAGTGTTTGGAAAGCGTTCCATAGGCTGAATACGGTGTTTGGAGTGCCTCAATGTTCCATAGACTGTATACAGTGTTTGGAGAGCCTCAATGTTCCATAGGCTGTATACAGTGTTTGAAGAGCCTCAATGTTCCATAGACTGTATACAGTGTTTGGAGTGCCTCAATGTTCCATAGACTGTATACAGTGTTTGGAGAGCCTCAATGTTCCATAGGCTGTATTCAGTGTTTGGAAAGCGTTCCATTGGCTGAATACGGTGTTTGGAGTGCCTCAATGTTCCAAAGGCTGTGTACAGTGTTTGGAGAGCCTCAATGTTCCATAGACTGTATACAGTGTTTGGCCTCAAACTTCTCTATCGTCCGAATTATGCCTGGATGGCAGGACTGAGGTGATTTTGGCATACTGTTGTTCGACAATCATTTCTTTGTTGGAATACTTGCACTTACCAATTTCGCAATTCTCATGTTTTACATAATTTATTTCAACTTAAATGTACTTCCACATTTTGTCAATTAGCCACTGATATGCAAGTCATTCCGATGTTCTCTTTGAACATTTTGAGCAGAGGTGGAAAACAAAAGCTCCTCGGGAGAGTTTTCGTGCCTCTTTCATCTAACTCCAGCGCTGAGACCGATCAACTACTTGAACGTCGCTACAATAGACAGACACTATGAGTGCGATCACCATTTATGGCAATTATAAGTTTGTTTCAAATCTCAGAGATACTCATAAAAAGCGCAGCGTAGGCCTATTTTAAACACTTGACAAAAGAAATAAATGAGCTTCTTTTCCAATTTTGTCTCAATATTTACCAAACACTTAAGTAAAACCCCTATCACTCCGTACTAATTGTCATAACATTATGTTTCCCAACCACTACACATAGCTGTAATTTATCAGATCGCTCCCATCCCCGAGCAAACAGTGGCCTATTATGGGGAGGACGATTACCACATAATGCCGTACGTTCCAGTGACAATAGGCTCGCACCTGTGCCGAGTTAACACCTTGGCCCATTGAGCAGAGTGTTGACTAACCAAGCAGCAGCCCCTTCCAGCAGTCATCCAGAACAGTTGGCCATTGTTGGGCCCCTAGATATTGCCCCTTCTCGCACTACGATCCTTTGACCTTGGCTTTTTAAGGAAAGTTTTACGTTTTTCAATAATTTCTCCTTGTTGTAAGCCATTGTCAGACATAATTACTAGTTCTCTAAGGGACTGGGCGGTTTTCGCGATGTTTGGTAACTTTGCATTGAGCTTACACAAATGGTCATTCTTCATGTTTCCGCATATAAGTGTCGCTGCTCACTTGAAGAGCACGGTGTTCAGTTCAGTGTCATTTGTCCGAGTTGTAAATGTTCTTTTACTAATATAATGCTTTATCAAACCAATTTCAATAACTAATAGCTCAAACTTGATACCGTATTGAATATTAAATTCAATTTGTATATAAAGCTGTCAACCGTTGGAGAAGGACCACAGAGCATCACTAACACCATGATGGTCAAACCACTGAAGTCAACAAACGAAATACCCGGTACTCAACAACGCTGTTTTACTGACTTAAACAAATTAGCAAAGGTACTATACAGTTATACGTATATATATTTATTGAAATAGAGTTATTTACAAGAACAGTTTAATTATTCAAAGTCTT
Source organism: Mya arenaria (assembly GCF_026914265.1). NCBI lineage: Eukaryota > Metazoa > Mollusca > Bivalvia > Myida > Myidae > Mya > Mya arenaria. Next base: position 9,194,104 of record NC_069135.1, on the reverse strand, counting down.
TTGACAATTTCGGCATTAATTATTTCGCCATCAACACATAACAACATGAACATGACAAATCCAGCTATATCGCACAGTGTTAACCCCACTTTGGTGCACAACGGTGACCAATACTGATCGCCCGTCCGTATTTCCGTCCGACAACAACGCTGCTGCTTCTCTTAATGTTGCGGATGAACCATTGTTTTATGCTAGTATTAAACTTTATATTGGTCAAAATCATTGGCCAGATTCTTTTTAAAACTGTGAGAAAAAATAAATCAAATGTTTACTCTCATGTTTTGGCATTTGTAAAATGCAAAAGTAAAATGAGAGCGAACGGCTGTCTACAGAAAGAAAATGATGTTGCAGGCTGGTGCTTTTGTGGCTTCTGGTATGCGGGTAGGGTTGACCACTTATCATAGTGTGACCCAACTCCCCCAAAATCAGTTGGTTGATCTGAACTCTATTCCACCAGCTACTTAGTTGTTGTTTTAATAATTACGAAAAAACAAGCATGAATCGTATATAATAATCATAAAAAATCTTTTAGGGATTGATTCCTACTTATTGTTTTGTTTTCATTTTTCTCCTATGATCCTGTGTTAACATAGCACTGTACATTTAGCAGTAGCAGCCGCAGCAGCCGCAGCAGCAGTAGCAGTAGCAGTAGCAGTTGCAGTAGCAGCAGCAGCAATAACGACAGCAGCAGCAGCAGCAGAAATAGAAGTAGTGGTAGCAGCAGCAGCAGCAGCAGTAATAGTAGTAGTAGTAATAGAAGCAGTAGCAGCAGCAGTAGCAGTAGCAGTAGCAGTAGTAGTAGTAGTAGTAGTAGTAGTAGTAGTAGTAGTAGTAGTAGTAGTAGTAGTAGTAGTAGTAGTAGTAGTAGTTGTAGTGGTAGTAGTAGCAGTAGTAGCAGCAGCAGCAGCAGCAGCAGCAGCAATAGTAGTAGTAGTAGTAGTAGTAGTAGTAGTAGTAGTAGTAGTAGTAGTAGTAGCAGTAGCAGTAGCAGTAGCAGTAGTAGTAGTAGAAGTAGCAGTAGCAGTAGCATTAGTTCTAGTAGTAGTAGAAGTAGTAGTAGTAGTAGTAGTAATAGGAGTAGTAGTAGTAGTAGTAGTAGTAGTAGTAGTAGTAGTAGTAGTAGTAGTAGTGGTGGTGGTGGTGGTGGTGGTGGTGGTGGTGGTGGTGGTGGTGGTGGTGGCGGCGGCGGTAGTAGTAGTAGTAGCAGCTGCAGTAGCAGTAGCAGCAGTCCCAGCAGCAGCAGCAGCAGTAGCAGCAGCAGTAGCAGTAGCAGTAGCAGTAGCAGTAGCAGTAGCAGTAGTAGTAGTAGTAGTACCAGCAGCAGTAGCAACAAAACAACAGCAAGTGAAGCGAAGACGACGATGATGAATGCAGTAATTATAATAAATATAATAAAAAAATAAAAAAAATCAAATAATAATAATAATAATAATAATAATAATAATAATAATAATAATAATAATAATAGCGATAATAATAGCGATAATAATAGCGATAATAATAATAATAATACTTTAATTTTATAAAAACGCAAAGTTTACAAAGTCCTGCAAAGCTTTAATGGAGCGGAATATAGATTATGATAATACAATGCTTAGACAGTAATAAAATCACACACAAAAACAACACTTGCAAAGTGATATCTGGGGCGCATTTTTTGGAGGGGATGGGTTCATTATTTCTGTTAAAAGATAAAAAGCTGCTGGAAGTAGTTTTTAACGTTTAGCTACGTCTTGTAATTTGGAGGGATCTTTAGAACTTGTGACAGTTTGTTTGACAATTGAAATCGCGCAAATTTCAGGATCATTTTGTTCAATTTGACACCGTTTTAGCTGCTGATCAAATGCTTGAATTTACATTTCTCTTCTAATTACACTTGAACACTTGTCCTCCAGCATCTAGGATGTGCGTTTCAATTGTCAAAAGAGCAAGGCTACAATGGTATTCTGGCGGGGTGTAAATTTCACGCTGTCCATTTTAGTCTGCATCTCAATTAGCCAGCCTCCCTCCGCGCTATTGTATATCCGGGCTTTGTTTCTGCGATGCCCGGGGCTCTCAAGCAATTACGGACGTTCAGGAGAGCTAAGTGTGTAAAGAGGGGAGCCAAAAATCCAGAGCCCATCAAGTCCTCCGGGCCACACCTGAGTTTGATTACAACACCCGCTAGATGGGAACTGGCTCTAGTGCTGGGAAATTGATTGGTCGTCAAATAATATGATTATAATCATGGATACCATTACTAGAAGTAAATCTATGCCTGTTTCCATGAATAAATTTTATTCTGTTTATTTATCGTTATAACTGTGTGTATGTGTCTTTTTTAAATCTAAATTCTGAATTTATTGAATGTTAATCTTGACGTACTGTAAGTGACATATTCATGTATGCTTTTAAATATTTAATGAAATTGTTTTTGTAGTGTACCATGCTTACAATAAAGCTAATGGTGATATCTATTCACAGCAATCATTGTTAGAAATTCAACACCATATATACGTAGATACTCAGAGCTGATCTTTTAATTCTGTCAAAACAGAATGTATTAGCAAAATATTTTAAGTTTAAGACAAACAATATATCCATTTAACTACGAACAACTATCAGAAATATGTTGAAAACACGAAGTATGATTATTTTTGCTCAATGACATAGGCATAGACGCGTAAAGTCCTAAATTTTCCTCAAATGCTGGAGCCTAAGGCCATATCCAGAACATTCACAGAGTTTCTGTTCTCATCTCCAATATTGAATTCCGGATGCGCCACCTCCTCTCGGTCACCATTGGATGACGGGCGGAGCTCATGACACTGCGGCGGTGAATCGCGATGTCTTGATTGGATGCAGCTCTCCTGTACTCACTGAGGCCTTTATTTGGGCGTAAAATATCTCACAGGTCATACGCATTCAACAGCGATTGAACCTGACACTTTTTACGGGTGTATGCTGTCATTTAATTATGATGAAGAGATATTAAATGTTTACATTCGCTCGTCGGTTGTTATAAGTCTGATCTTTCCTGCCTGGAATCACTGCGTCGGAAATATCCTTTCTTGAACAACTATCTTAAATCTTAAAAACAAAATACACTGGATTAATTTTTTTCCTTGGATTTTCGTCTTAAAGTAAGTCATTTTCTAATCAAGGTATTGTCGCAACCTTGCTTATGATACATATTTTTTATAATAAACAATTTAGTAAATACAAAATATCCTCATAATATTCTTAGAAAGTACCCATACCAGTATAAAATACAGATTAAAGTATTATTTTAACCATATTTAATACAAAATAATAATAAAGCTTTCGATATATAGGTCGAGGATGGAGTGCCTGCCGACCGGAGATCCAGTCAAAATGTGCAAGCCGGCCCTTACTTTCTCCATAGACAAGATCATGGGGAACACCACCGCCGACGACAAACATGAAGCTGCCGTTGAGGGTGTAAAACGTAAGGCAGAAGAGAAAGGGTTTGCCATCGAAAAGTTTGACAACTATTCCCGACGGCGTCGATTATACGACGATGAACATGATATAAAGGAAAGAAGTTTTCAGCCCGTGAAGAAGCAGAAAGATATAATTCGGGATGAAATCATAAAGCAGCAGACCATCATGGCTGCCCAGTACCAGCACGCGGCCGCCTTCCTGAAGACCGAGATGCAGAAACGCCAGATGTCGTCATACCTTCAGCGCGACATATGTGACGTCAACTTGAACGCTGTGTCGTACCTGCATCCGGCGTTCATGATGGGCCAGATGACGCCAGACGAGTATCGCAGCCACGTTCTCCAGAATCTGAACGCCCTCCAACACCAGTGGCCGAATGTAAACAAGTCGGTAGACGCTTTTAAAAACCTTAATTCCAAGTTGTTGATACCACCGAATGTAAATTATGGACACAATTTTGAAAATAAAACGACTATTGATAGTGACAATGTTCAAGAACAAAATTACAGTGATGTATCTCAAAATCATTCTTCGGACAGTCAAAGCGACCAGTCTTACTCTAAATCTATACATGAGAGTGATTCACAGCCATCTAACAGAGGAGCGGACGCCAGCGAGGTACAAGTGGCGTCAGCGGGATCCCCTGGGAAACGGACAACAGGGTCGCTGCAAAAAAGCGGAAAGAGTTTCAGCTGCCCGGAGTGCGGGAAATTGTTTAATGCTCACTACAACCTGACCCGGCACATGCCCGTACACACTGGTAGGTAAAAATGCTTTTATGGGCACGTATATATGTGCAAGTTATGATTTGGTTGTGTACTGTTCGACGGGTTAGTCTTTTAAATTGACTGCGCATTCTTGATCAGTCTACGTTCATATATTTCTTTTCTTTCAGAATAATAGGGGGTCAAACAATATTTGTTTATTTTGTATGATTCATTTTATTCCTTTACTGTCAGAAAAATGAGTTTATTATTTTCAATTATGAATGTTTTTTCCTAAGTTTGTCTTTGATCTTCAAATGTGTTTTTTTTTCTTGAAAATAATACCGTTTCTTCACACCCACAGTCTCAATTGAGTTGATTAAAATTATTTTTAAATACAATGAGTATCGATCAATGATCAGTCCCTCCTCATAATGAAAACAAATAGAACACATATTGATGCACACACAACACATAATAATAATTTAAATATTTAAATATTCCCCTCGTTTTTTTTTCATCCACAATAAAGTGGCAGTTATATTGGCGTACCACCGTTCCGAGTTTAAGATTAAAGCATTACGTATTTATTGTACACATTTTATGTAATCACAATATTACAGTATTAATAGTATATTAATCAAGTAAATAAAACTGAACCTAACTTTTGAATTTCGACAGCAATTTAGAGAAAAGAACAATATAACTAACTATAGATATAGACGTATAAATTATAGTTTAATAACGATTTATTAAATGACTACATGAAACAATTAAATAATCAAGTTGATGGACCATAGAAAAACAACACCTAATCAATTTTAAACTCATATGAAATATATATGTCAGCTTAACTTACAGATCGGAACCCTTACTTATTAAATTATCCTATAAAAGTGCAGTGACGACGTCAATATACCTTAATCGTACACCAACAATCAGTCTGAATAAGGTTTCAATTTCATTAAATTGTTTGCACTCTGCTCACCATATTAAACGCGAAAATAATGTGATAAACATTCTGTAAAAATTGTTGAGTATATTATACATAATAAAATATAAGTGGATTTTTGCGAGCCGTTCTTATACTTCACTTTCAATGGGAAAATAGGAATAATAAATATAAGTGTCATGCTACATTGTTTTCTTAACAGTATGTTTGCATACCGTTGTGGTTTATTTTGGAGTTTGGAAGCAGATTTAAACAAAATGCGTCCATGCTATTAAATAAATTTAATGTAACACGCGCACAAGATGTTCACGAGGTAGAGTAAATCTTGATTTGGAATTGGCGTACCAGTCGGCCTATATTAGTAGGACATAAGTCAAAACCTGGAACAAGACTCGTCTGGTCCTGACCTTCACACAATCCTTTGAGAAATAATTTTATTCCAACATTAAAAAACCCTATTTACTCAATAACAGCCTACGGCAAAATATATCCCCTGACACGGGGGAAATCGGGATATTTCGTCCTAAAACATAGATATCAAGTCGCTCCATTGTATTATTTATATAACATATTTATATGTTTATTTCAACAATAATCCTAGCATTATCACTTTATTCCTTTAAGGTGCGCGCCCGTTTATCTGTAAGGTGTGTGGGAAGGGTTTCCGGCAGGCGAGCACGCTGTGCCGCCACAAGATCATCCACACGAGCGATAAACCGCACAAGTGTCAGACGTGCGGAAAGGCGTTCAACCGGAGCTCCACGTTGAACACGCACATGCGCATACACATGAATTACAAGCCATACACCTGCGAACATTGTGGAAAGGGGTTTCATCAGAAAGGTAGGCAAGGCTTATCAGTGTCATATAATGTTGACTAAAATGTTAAAAAGAGATTAATGCGCGGCATTTCAATTAGGAGTATAATTACAATTGTATAAAGCTTTCACAGATTTGTTATGAATTAATAATAATGCTAATGTTTTTTTTGTTCTTCAAAGATAAAAAACGAACATTTTTTACAACTAGTTGTATATGACTAATATACATGACTTGTGTAGTTTGTCAACTGTTTTTTTTTGTTAATTTATTTTGTATAATGAATGTGTTATGAAACTGAAATTTGTGCCTCAACATTGATAAAGCTTGTGTCTCCCTCCGGCAGGTAACTACAAAAACCACAAACTGACGCACAGCACTGAGAAGCAGTACAAGTGCTCGATCTGTAACAAGGCGTTCCACCAGGTGTACAACCTGACTTTCCACATGCATACCCATAATGACAAGAAGCCATTCACGTGCCACATCTGCTCCAAGGGCTTCTGTCGCAACTTCGACCTCAAGAAGCACATGCGAAAACTGCACGACGGTGAGCGTGGTGGGATTATGAAGTCCGCCAGCCCGGGTCCCCGCCTGAGTCCCCCGGGATCGGCGGAGGACGGAGCCCGGGGGTCAACGGGCCGGTCCGTACTCACAAGGCGTCGCAATAGCGCCCTATGCACATGGATATTTCTCGGGTACCCTCGACACGGACTATTTGGTCAGCCCCCGGCATTTAGCGGCCACGGCCGGTGGTACCGCCTTACCTTCTCAACCAGGGAACTGGATCCCTTCTACAAAAACTCTCATTCTTGTGATAAAAGCAATGTTTTGTTAAACGTGAATCCTTCAATTCATGTCTGAGCAACTATTGAACATGCGTTTAGAACAGTCCATATTATAAACTATAAATGTTAGCGTTTTTGTACTTCAAATTAAAAGTAAACACGTTGTATGTATATAGAGAATGTGCTGTATTGATGTAACAAAGTGCTATTTTATGCTGGAATGATTTTGAGAGTTTTGTTTCCAAGTTTATGTGATTATTTTATTTATTGATTAATAAATGTGTTAAATGATGTTTGTATTTATATTCTTACAATTGTTTAATATTATTTGAGTCTTAAATTAAAAGGGCTAATATTCGCTATTATACAGTGGATGTAATGAAAGGACGTCTTCTGACGTCCTGTATCATAAGGTGTTCAGTGTGTAAGCATGTGTCCTTCGAGTCGGATGCAGGTTATACAGTGAACGAGACGTGATACAAATCGTCAGAAAAAGAGTCCTATCTTTTTAATGTTCCTTTTATTATATGTCTCCTCAAACTATGTCCTTGTTTAAACGAATTGTTGTTAGTTTAAACCAACAAGGCTTCAGATTTTACGCGATGTTTCCCGGAAATGACATCATAAATCAATCCCATTAATGATTTAGTGCATATTCTTATAAACACAAATCAGCAAAAACATACTAAATAATTTTAGGAAATATAGTTCCTGTACAATTGAAAACGTTTTGATAAAATCTTTACCAATATTTCATTCAAAAGAATGTGGTCCATATTTGAAAAGGTCATACTGTATCGTAACAGAAATGAAAATGCAAAGACTCGTTAACCGGTAACGCTCAAATGAGCTGCTGCAAACAGTTATTAGAATGAACCTACATTTTCAGCCAATGAAATTGCAGATAGGCAATCATTAAGTACAAGGCTTAATTATTAAGAATTTCAACTTTATCTCGTGCTACGCTCACTCCGCCCATTCTTAATCATTAAGATTTTAATTAATGTCATCTAACTATTACATGCGTCTTGAAAGGATACATCCCCATATTAACCTGTAATTCATAAAGTAAGTTCGGTACGTAATAAAATAATCAGAAGGCCGAGTATCAAAGAAAAATGAACATGAGCTTGAATTTCGACGGGAAGTTAGGGTGTACAAATTAAACTGCGAGGAAAACGTCCATACACCGGAATTGTTCATATACACCAGAATTGTTCATGGGTTTTTTAACAATCTTGTATACATAGTTATATAACGTCCATACACCAGAATTGTTCATGGGTTTTTTAACAATCTTGTAAACAGTTATATAACGTCCATACACCGGAATTGTTCATGTTTTTTTTTAACAATCTTGTATACATAGTTATATAACGCCCATACACCAGAATTGTTCATGTTTTTTTTTTAACAATCTTGTATACATAGTTATATAACGTCCATACACCAGAATTGTTCATGGGTTATTTAACAATCTTGTATACATAGTTATATAACGTCCATACACCAGAATTGTTCATGGTTATTTAACAATCTTGTATACATAGTTATATAACGTCCATACACCAGAATTGTTCATGGTTTTTTTTTAACAATCTTGTATACATAGTTATATAACGTCCATACACCAGAATTGTTCATGGTTTTTTTAACAATCTTGTATACATAGTTATATAACGTCCATACACCAGAATTGTTCATGGGTTATTTAACAATCTTGTATACATAGTTATATAACGTCCATACACCAGAATTGTTCATGGGTTATTTAACAATCTTGTATACATAGATATATAACGTCCATACACCAGAATTGTTCATGGGTTTTTAACAATCTTGTATACATAGTTATATAACGTCCATACACCAGAATTGTTCATGGTTATTTAACAATCTTGTATACATAGATATAACGTCCATACACCAGAATTGTTCATGGGTTATTTAACAATCTTGTATACATAGTTATATAACGTCCATACACCGGAATTGTTCATGGGTTATTTAACAATCTTGTATACATAGTTATATAACGTCCATACACCAGAATTGTTCATGGGTTATTTAACAATCTTGTATACATAGTTATATAACGTCCATACACCGGAATTGTTCATGGTTATTTAACAATCTTGTATACATAGTTATATAACGTCCATACACCAGAATTGTTCATGGTTATTTAACAATCTTGTATACATAGTTAAATAACGTCCATACACCAGAATTGTTCATGGGTTATTTAACAATCTTGTATACATAGTTATATAACGTCCATACACCAGAATTGTTCATGGTTATTTAACAATCTTGTATACATAGTTATATAACGTCCATACACCAGAATTGTTCATGGTTATTTAAACAATCTTGTATACATAGTTATATAACGTCCATACACCAGAATTGTTCATGGTTATTTAAACAATCTTGTATACATAGTTATATAACGTCCATACACCAGAATTGTTCATGGTTATTTAACAATCTTGTATACATAGTTATATAACGTCCATACACCAGAATTGTTCATGGGTTATTTAACAATCTTGTATACATAGTTATATAACGTCCATACACCAGAATTGTTCATGGTTATTTAAACAATCTTGTATACATAGTTATATAACGTCCATACACCAGATTTGTTCATGGGTTATTTAACAATCTTGTATACATAGATATATAACGTCCATACACCAGAATTGTTCATGGTTATTTAACAATCTTGTTTACATAGTTATATAAAACGTCTCCCTTTCAAACCAGATAAACATAAAAATAGTGAGCAATTACACACCGGAAGACATTGCACGAAAGGGATCATGTTGAACAAATGTATTCCTTATCAGAGTTACGTAGATCTTGTCGCTTATAGTGACCGTACCGTTCGACGGGTGACCATCTTTCAGCCAAGTGTTCATGGGCTGGAGCTCAACCAGGTATTCGTTCTCATGACTTTTCAATATTGACACCATCACAAAACAACGGAATTTAGTGTGATACATAACAGCATGTAGCTGTCTTCCTGGTCGAGCTAGAAATAGATAAAGACAAAGTAACAACGTTCCAAAGGCCAAAACCGTTAACCGTATATGGACGATACAAAGTTTAATACAACTACAGCGTTAACCGTCTGGACGATACAAAGTTCAATAAAACTACATGCATTGCTTTCTTAGCACTCAATGCTACTGAAGAAGATAACGTATAAGCTTTTACCACGGCATATTACATTACAAGGGAGTCCTGTTGCCAGGGGTAGCTTCTTAAGGCCTATAATTAGCGCCCTGGAAATGTCGGTGGCGGCAGGGTCTGCTGCCGGCTTCCTATAGCCGTACAACATTTTCCAGTCAAGGCGGAAGGGCGACCTTTGTTGAGCGGCGATAATTATTTTCCCTGCTAACGGACGGATGGCGTGAGTGTCCGGGGCGCCGGTTACTAACAAGGGATTCTGAGGGCCATATTGCGTGCTGCCGACAAATCAACTTCTCAGGTAAAAAGGACCATTTGAAGAAATATCAATTGCAGCCATTGTTTTCCTGTTGATGGCAGAAGTCTTACCGTGCTACTCAGTTTCACCGGCTATTGTCAATTAATTCACGTGCGAATTTGAAAGGTAGTAAATTTTTCTGTCGCTGATTAAAGAGGTTATGATAGAAATTCTACAGAAGCCATATTGACAGGCTGCTTAAGCCCGGCTCTGGCTGTATCATTATGGTATTGGTTTACATTTAAGAAAGATCCTTCCTCCGTTCCAGACTTTGTCGACTTCTGAGCCTGAATAACTCGGAGCACTTTATTGCCGTCAAATTGCCGTATCGTCTTATACGGGGATGACTTTCTGTTTTTAGAACTTAATAATGGACTCTGGGCTTTTGATAATGGTAAATATGAAAGCCTTTTTCAGGGTAGGATTTCATTGAACGTTCAATTTCCCCCAGGGGCTGAGTTACAGAATGTACCAACCGCCACTTTAAGGACACACCAGGTCAAATCTTTGTTCTGGGAATATTTTTCATAAAAAAGTCACAGATTCACAATGGCCGTCAAGGATCCCTAAATACAGGACATCTCGATCTGCTGTAAAGTGCCCGTTTACGGGAGAGATCATTATAAAATAAAGACGACAATAACATTAAAGTCGGCTAAATACCTCACGATTTATTTATTCCCGTTTTTGTCGCGCGTGCAGGGTCCGATAGTATCTTTATTGCTCATGAATACAAAAACGTGTGAGCCGGCGATTTTCCGGCGAAGATCACCTATAGCAGATGTTTTGTTAATCCGCAATCTTATCTTGATAAGAAATTCATTAACAACAATTTAATAGGCAATTAGATATTTACTACAAATCATGCTTTTCTATACCTTTTGAAACATTTGTCCTGATATTGTAGAAGTACGATGTTTTCCTTAAAGATCATACGTTTTTATGTAAATTTCCAACATATACCAGTCTTCAGCGAAGCGAAGATATTATCTGCCACAAGATTTTGATTTTGTGCACATTATTTAAAGAGTATTTTCTCTCTTTTTAATGCGGATTTGTCCATTGGCTAGTTTGATGTAAACATTTCAATTTATACATTTCAACAATCAAAAACCTTAACTGTCAGATTAGAATCATAACATCTGTAAAACTTTGCATTACAATACTTAAAGAGTGATCCTGCGTGGGGTCAGACAGGCTGTGGAGTAAAATTAAAGACATTTTCCCTAGTGCCGTCAGGAGAGCAAGAAAAATATTTGATAGATTCTGCCTCTCTGTCAGTCTGTGATCTTTTAATTTCTCTTTCGCGATATTTGATAGTAAACCAGCATTGCGAGATATTATGCTCATTCCTGGAACCGATCTATCAATTTGTTTTAATAAAGTTTAAAAGCAATATGGCAACTAGCGCGATATTCACCAGCGAAAAGTAGTTATTCGAGAAATTGAGCAAATCCCGCGGGATTACGCAGACTGAACGATCTTCACAAGACAGATGCCCTTCTGGGCCCGTGGTTTATTATACAAGAAAATTGCTGCAAAATGTCAGTCCAATTCGGGAGGATAATACCACGTGAAGATTTATTCTTCAAAAAATCATGATGAATCTCATCGAAGGCATTACTTAAAACACCATATTCTATTATAATATTAAATATAAATACATTCTAATATTACTTTAAAACAAGTAAATGTTTTGAATTTTAAGAAAACACTTTGAGTACCAATATATTAAACTGAAGTAACGAGGTATGTTCTGTATAATACGCCAACATAACTCTTGAAATAACTTTTGAAATTGTCGGAGTAGATTGGCCTCCCTTGTTTTATTGAGGCGGTTCCATGTGGCTTGTGCGGTTTCGCCTGAAAATGCTTAGAGACTGCTAGACTCAAATGATATCTTGTGGTGTAATGTATGCTTGTGTTTACTTCAATATTTATTTGGAACATTTAAGGAGTTGAGTTGATGGAGGGGTAGGGGTAGGGGTAGTGGTATGCGGCGCATTTTGGTACCTTACCGCCCCTTAAATCCGTTGGTATAGTGTCGATGAATGCATGCACTGTCAGTCTCCTAGGTCTAGGTCTACTGAAAGTTATTAAAAATGAATATAATATTTTGTTTCCTTTTTTTTTAAATGTGCTAATTACATAGAAATATAAAGAAGACAAACATTGTGTCCGTTGGTGGCTGTTTACAACTCCAATTACTATATAACAAGCTTGCACTCTCACAAATCTTGTAAAATAGTTTTATTTCTTCTACAATATAGACTTGGAGAATTTCCTTGAACGGTAAACGGTCCCCGCATCCAGTTTTATATTATCATAGAAAACTCATAATTCACTGGTACAGATTATATATTCGGTAGTGCCTGTTTAAACAATACATATATTAAAAAGGCTGACTGGACATATATTAAATTATATTAAATTCAGTTCAATTCAATGACTTTATTGCATCTTAATATGCGAGAGAAAACGGATAGCAAACATAAGTTGAAAGTAAAGCAAGAAAAATGTTTTGTATTGAAGGTACAATAAGACATATATCATGGTAGTTACAATATGACATACATGGTAGGTAAAATATGACATACATGGTAGGTACAATATGACATATATGGTAGAAAAAAAGAAGACATACATTGTTGTTACAATATGACATACATGGTTGTTACAATATGACATACATGGTAGGTACAATATGACATACATGGTAGGTACAATAAGACATATATGGTAGTAACAATATGACATACATGGTAGGTAAAATATGACATACATGGTAGGTACAATATGACATACATGGTAGGTACAATATGACCTATATGGTAGTTACAATATGACATATATGGTAGTTACAATATGACATACATGGTAGGTAAAATATGACATACATGGTAGGTACAATATGACCTATATGGTAGGTACAATATGACATACATGGTAGGTACAATATGACATACATGGTAGGTAAAATATGACATACATGGTAGGTACAATATGACATACATGGTAGGTACAATATGACCTATATGGTAGTAACAATATGACATATATGGTAGTTACAATATGACATACATGGTAGGTACAATATGACATACATGGTAGGTACAATATGACATATAAGGTAGTAACAATATGACATATATGGTAGGTACAGTATCAGATACATGGTAGATACAGTATGAGATACATGGAAGGTACAATATGAGATACATGGTAGGTACAATATGTGATACATGGTAGGTACAATAGGACATATAAGGTAGTAACAATATGACATATATGGTCGATACAGTATGAGATACATGGTAGGTACAGTATGAGATACATGGTAGGTATAGTATGAGATACATGGTAGGTATAGTATGAGATACATGGTAGGTATTTTATGAGATACTTGGTAGGTACAGTATGGCATACATTGTAGGTACACTACGACATACATGGCAAGTACAATATGGCATACATGGTAGGTACACTATGATCTACATGGTAGGTACAATATACGATACATGGTAGGTACACTATGGCATACATGGTAGGTACACTTTGGCATAAATGGTAGATACAGTATGACATAGATGGTAAGTACAGTATTAGAGACATGGTAGATACGGTATGAGATACATGGAAGGTATAAAATGAGATACATGGTAGGAACAATATGAGATACATGATAGATACAATATGAGATACATGGTAGGTACAATATGAGATACATGGTAGGAACAATATGAGATACATGGAAGGTATAGTATGAGATACATGGTAGGTATTGTATGAGATACATGGTAGGTATTGTAAGAGATACATGGTAGGTACAGTATCAGATACATGGTAGGTATTTTATGAGATACATGGTAGGTATTGTATGAGATACATGGTAGGTACAATATGAGATACATGGTAGGAACAATATGAGACACATGGAAGGTATAGTATGAGATACATGGTAGGTATTGTATGAGATACATGGTAGGCATTGTAAGAGACACATGGTAGGTACAGTATCAGATACATGGTAGGTATTTTATGAGATACATGGTAGGTATTGTATGAGATACATGGTAGGTACAGTATCAGATACATGGTAGGTATTGTATGAGATACATGGTAGGTACAGTATCAGATACATGGTAGGTATTGTAAGAGATACATGGTAGGTATTGTATGAGATACATGGTAGGTATTGTATGAGATACATGGTAGGTATTGTATGAGTTACATGGTAGGTATAGTATGAGATACATGGTAGGTACAGTATCAGATACATGGAAGGTATTGTAAGAGATACATGGTAGGTATTGTATGAGATACATGGTAGGTATTGTATGAGATACATGGTAGTTACAGTATCAGATACATGGTAGGTATTTTATGAGATACATGGTAGGTATTGTATGAGATACATGGTAGGTACAATATGAGATACATGGTAGGTACTAGTAAATTATTTTCACGGAAGGAAATGCATGTGATAAGGAGCACACTCAGAACTATCAAACATGTGAAAAGGAACACAGTCAGGACAATCATACATGTAATCAGGAACGCAGCCAGGACCATCGTACATGTAATAAGGAACACAGTCAGGAAAATCATACATGTAATAAGGAACACAGCCAGGACAATCGTACATGTAATAAGGAACACAGCCAGGACAATCGTACATGTAATAAGGAACACAGCCAGGACAATCGTACATGTAATAAGGAACACAACCAGGACAATCGTACATGTAATAAGGAACACAACCAGGACAATCTAACATGTTATAAGGAACACAACCAGGACAATCTAACATGTAATAAGGAACACAACCAGGACAATCTAACATGTAATAAGGAACACAACCAGGACAATCATACATGTAATAAGGAACACAGCCAGGACAATCATACATGTAATAAGGAACACAGCCAGGACAATCATACATGTAATAAGGAACACAACCAGGACAATCTAACATGTAATAAGGAACACAACCAGGACAATCATACATGTAATAAGGAACACAGCCAGGACAATCATACATGTAATAAGGAACACAGCCAGGACAATCATACATGTAATAAGGAACACAACCAGGACAATCTAACATGTAATAAGGAACACAACCAGGACAATCTAACATGAAATAAGGAACACAGTCAGGACAATCATACATGTAATAAGGAACACAGCCAGGACAATCTAACATGAAATAAGGAACACAGCTAGGACAATCATACATGTAATAAGGAACACATTCAGGACAATCATACATGTAATAAGGAATACAGCCAGGACAATCATACATGTAATAAGGAATACAGTCAGGACAATCATATATGTAATAAGGAACACAGCCAGGACAATCTAACATGAAATAAGGAACACAGCCAGGACAATCATACATGTTATAAGGAACACAGCCAGGACAATCATACATGTAATAAGGAACACATTCAGGACAATCATACATGTAATAAGGAACACAGCTAGGACAATCATACATGTAATAAGGAACACAGTCAGGAAAATCATACATGTTATAAGGAATACAGTCAGGACAATCATACATGTAATAAGGAACACATTCAGGACAATCATGCATGTAATAAGGAATACAGCCAGGACAATCATACATGTTATAAGGAACACAGCCAGGACAATCATACATGTAATAAGGAACACAGCCAGGACAATCATACATGTTATAAGGAACACAGCCAGGACAATCATACATGTAATAAGGAACACAGCCAGGACAATCATACATGTTATAAGGAACACAGCCAGGACAATCATACATGTAATAAGAAACACATTCAGGACAATCATACATGTAATAAGGAACACAGCCAGGACAATCATACATGCAATAAGGAACACAATCAGGAAAGATCATACATGTAATAAGGAACATAGTCAGGACAATCATACATGTAATAAGGAACACAGCCAGGACAATCATACATGTCATAAGGAACACAGCCAGGACAATCATACATGTAATAAGAAACACAGTCAGAAAAATCATACATGTAATAAGGAATACAGTCAGGGCAATCAAAAATGTAATAAAAAACACATTCAGGACATTCATACATGTTATAAGGAACGCAGCCAGGCAAAAAACAATCATGTAATAAGGAATACAGTAAGGGCAATCATTAGAGAAAATGAAGAGTCGATACAAGATGTTAATGTGTGAATAAGAAACATATATGTATAATTGTTTATAAGAAACGTACAAATGGCTTTGAAAAAGAAAACAATTTTTATGACACGAGGCCGCTAAATCGCCGACTTAAAAGCGTTAGACCGCTTGTGCGATATCGACTTTTTTACTAATGTTGATAATCGCGTCAGAATGTTCATATGTGCAACATTTTTTTATTATTATCTTTGAAGAAAAGCTTAAAAAATTCTAGGCCGCCAAGACGCCAACTTCACGCCGCTATGCCGCTTGGTCCCTAACTGCTCGCCGCTAAAGCGTTTATTTCACACCGCTAACTATAATTAATATACACACACTGTAACAATGTACACAACATAATATACACCGTGTTGAAAATGAGATCATCTCATTCATGCATGTCTGTTGTATCTTTACTTTAGAGTATCAAATACGCCTAAATAATAAACACGTTTTCCGCGATGATTGCAGAAACAAATGTTTCACTATTGCTCATTTGTAACAAGTCATGCAAACATTGTTACAACATTGTAATTATGTTAAGGTTTTATAAGACATACCTCACACAAATAAATATGAACCAATAAGCTGTTTATTCTTTAATGAAAAATTGTACAAAATCAATAAAAATCTCAACCCAACGTTTCCCCTTATCTTTTTGTCTTACTCTACCCTTGTCCTAACGATACCATCTTCTTGCTACCCCTTTCCCAAAGCCCATTCTCTGCGTGGCTGACAATGACTTCCAAGCATGGACCAAAGCCCAACGCCCTGTACGTGAATATATTCGAGTTATCGATTGGCATAGTAAGAACTCAACCGAGTGTCGAAGAATCACCTAAATATGTGGTGTATTGTTTTCCGTTCTTCTAATTCCCGAGCAGTAATCACCCCTGTCTCTACCACCAAAGTCCGCCAGCGTTTTTTTGGTTTGCAAAGACTATACCAGCATTTGTCTGCAAGCATAGTCAGCCAGCGTTTGTCGGTGAGCACAAGCTGTCAGCATTAATCGGTGATCACTGTCTGACAGCATTTGGCGGTGAGCATTGTCTGTCGGCATTAGTCGTGATCACTGTCTGACAGCATCAGTCGGTCAGCACTGTCTGTAAGCATCAGTAGGTGATCACTGTCTGTCAGCATTAGTCGGTGAGCACTGTCTGACAGCAGTGGGTGAGCACTGCCTGACAGCATTTGTCGGTGAGCACTGTCTGATAGCATTTGTCGGTGAGCACTGTCTGACAGCATTTGACGGTGAGCACTGTCTGTCAGCATTAGTCGGTGAGCACTGTCTGACAGCAGTGGATGATCACTGTCTGTCAGCATTAGTCGGTGATCACTGTCTGACAGCAGTGGGTGAGCACTGTCTGACAACATTTGTCGGTGAGCACTGTCTGATAGCATTTCTCGGTGAGCACTGTCTGACAGCATTTGACGGTGAGCACTGTCTGTCAGCATTAGTTGGTGAGCACTGTCTGACAGCAGTGGATGATCACTGTCTGACAGCATTAGTCGGTGATCACTGTCTGACAGCAGTGGGTGAGCACTGTCTGACAACATTTGTCGATGAGCACTGTCTGATAGCATTAGTCGGTGAGCAATGTCTGACAGCATTTGACGGTGAGCACTGTTTGTCAGCATTTGTCGGTGAGCACTGTCTGACAGCATTTGTCGGTGAGCACTGTCTGACAGCATTTGACGGTGAGCACTGTCTGTCAGCATTAGTCGGTGATCACTGTCTGACAGTATTTTTCGGTGAGCACTGTCTGACGCATTTGTCGTGAGCACTGTTTGGCAGCATTTGTCGATGAGCAATGTCTGACAGCATTTGCCGATGAGCACTGTCTGACAGCATAAGTCGATTAACACTGTCTGACAGCATAAGTCGATGAGCACTGTCTGCCAGCATCAGTCGGTGATCACTGTCTGCCAGCATCAGTCGATCAACACAGTCTGTCAGTATTAGTCGATGAGCACTGTCTGCCAGCATCAGTCGGTGATCACTGTCTGCCAGCATCAGTCGATGAGCACTGTCTGACAGCATAAGTCGATCAACACTGTCTGACAGCATTAGTCGATTAGTACTGTCTGCCAGCATCAGTCGTGATCACTGTCTGCCAGCATCCGTCGATGAGCACTGTCTGGCTGCATTAGTCGATCAACACTGTCTGTCAGCATTAGTCGATGAGCACTGTATGCCAGCATTAGTCGATTAACACTGTCTGACAGCATTAGTCGATCAACACTATCTGAAAGCATTTGTCGATGAGCACTGTCTGCCAGCATCAGTCGATGAGCACTGTCTGTCAGCATTAGTCGATGAGCACGGTCTGCCAGCATCAGTCGGTGATCACTGTCTGCCAGCATCAGTCGATGATCACTGTCTGACAGCATTAGTCAATCAACACTGTCTGATAGCATTAGTCGGTGAGCACTGTCTGTCAGCATTTGATGGTGAGCACTGTCTGTCAGCATTAGTCGGTGAGCACTGCCTGAAAACATTTATCGGTGGGCATTGCCTGGTTGTGATCACTGTCAGTCAATGTGTGTTGCTGAACACTGTCAGCCATTGACGAAGAACACATTCTGTCAGCGATTGCCAGTGAGCATTGTCTGTTAACGGTTGTCGGTGAGCACAGTCTGTAAGCGTTTGCATTTTCAGAAAAATCGAAAAGATACTCAGACAACATTGATCAATGAAAAATACAGTTAGATCACATCATGCTGACGTCATACTGACATAGGCATCTGATTATAACTAGGTAGCGCCTGCGTAGCATGGCAAACATTAAGGGATCATGTTTCTAGTGCAAAGTCGTCGTCCGTGTCCACAACGTCAGACTTTTATTTCCGCTTTGCAACTTAAGCATATGTTTTCTCATCTTTACCAAACTTGTTCACAATGTTGATGGCATTGCACCTCGACTAAGATCGATCCACGGTCAGATCGTACTAGAATCATGGCACTTGAATTGTCAAACTCGACAAACTTTAATATAAAAAAGCGGGCGCCTTCATTCAATTTGCAGATTTTTTGTTTGAAAATATTTAAACGCAGATGTGGCTTGGTCTAGTGATATTAACATGCACTTGTGTAAGACATACTATTCCTCAATTTCCTAGTCGGCCTATAATGAGACATCGAAGGGAAGACATGTTTGATCTTTGAGGGACTGATGGGGAGTGTAAGTAGTGGCTTCCCTTAAACACTTAAAAGTTGATTACTTTCAAGTTCAAGTAACATCTGTCTTACCATCGGAACTCTCAAATACACGTATTGGTGTGTTTCACTGATAAATTAAACTGAAAAAAACAATACTAAAAGCAAGTCTGTATTCCATCACAACACTGACGAAACATTTCGCATTAATTTCCATCGGCTTGTTTAAAATTCAGCTCGCGCAATTAATCCAACCAAGAGGTTTGTAACTTGATATCTAATATCCCGAAGAACATTGATACGTTTGAGTATACAGTCGAACCCCTTTGGCTCGAAATCGTTTGGCTCGAACTAAAATAATGTAAAGGACCGATCTTTTAAAACTGAAGGTAAGCCTTCCCTTCTTGGCTCGATTTTTTCAAGGTTCGAATTAAATTTCCCGGTCCCTGTAAGTTCGACCCAAAGGGTTTCTACTGTATATATATAATGAGCATAAACCGATGTGTATGCTATACTTGCCTGACTACAGAACTTTAACTTGAATATCAACGCAGAAAAGCGACCCTAATGCGAGGGCTACCATTGATAATGTCATCTTTATTCTATGATTGGTCGAGAAAATAAAAGAACATAATTTATCATATTGGTTAGAACTTAATACATGTATTTGTTAAACGGAAAATGTATAATAGTTGTCGTTGAATAGTCCTGAACATATTCTGGTATAGCTAAGCTCACATTAACAACGTCATACTACTGGTGTGATAATAAGGAACTCCTAGCTTATGTATCAGGCACGTCATATGGTCCTGTCACATGTCTTCATACGAGCAGGGCTTCCTGTTCACAGTTCACCTAGGATCGGATCCGTTGTTCCCTCCTTCCAGTGTGGTGGCCAGGTCGCCTGTACCGACGGACGCTTCGTGATGGCCTCGTAATACTTCAGGAGGGCAGGAAACTCACGGAAACTAGCACCCATGCGCATAAGGAAGGCGAGAAACGGGTAGACCGCAACGTCTGCCAGTGTGAAATTATTCCCAACCATGTAAGCATGTCCGTTCAGTGCCTGCGCAAAAAACGGAAGTAAGCAACGCACGTATAGGTAAGAAATACACATGCACATGTTTAACGAGTACAATTTTAATGGCTCTTTAGAAAATCCTACATAACAATATATCTCCCCTGCTCACCTTCTCCCAATATCCTAGTTCGACCTTGGCTTTCTCCATGCGCTCCTTGATGATTTTATCATCCCGGTCTTCCGGTTTAGTCTGCCAGTGGTAGTACACGAGCTCCGTGAATTCAATGACTTTATTGCATCTTAATATGCGAGAGAAAACGGATAGCAAACATAAGTTGAAAGTAAAGCAAGAAAAAAAATTTGTATTGAAGGTACAATAAGACATATATCATGGTAGTTACAATATGACATACATGGTAGGTAAAATATGATATACATGGTAGGTACAATATGACATATATGGTAGAAAAAAAGAAGACATACATTGTTGTTACAATATGACATACATGGTTGTTACAATATGACATACATGGTAGGTAAAATATGACATATGTGGTAGTTACAATATGACATACATGGAAGGTACAATATGACATACATGGTAGGTACAATAAGACATATATGGTAGTAACAATATGACATACATGGTAGGTAAAATATGACATACATGGTAGGTACAATATGACATACATGGTAGGTACAATATGACCTATATGGTAGTTACAATATGACATATATGGTAGTTACAATATGACATACATGGTAGGTAAAATATGACATACATGGTAGGTACAATATGACCTATATGGTAGGTACAATATGACATACATGGTAGGTACAATATGACATACATGGTAGGTAAAATATGACATACATGGTAGGTACAATATGACATACATGGTAGGTACAATATGACCTATATGGTAGTAACAATTTGACATATATGGTAGTTACAATATGACATACATGGTAGGTACAATATGACATACATGGTAGGTACAATATGACATATAAGGTAGTAACAATATGACATATATGGTAGGTACAGTATCAGATACATGGTAGATACAGTATGAGATACATGGAAGGTACAATATGAGATACATGGTAGGTACAATATGTGATACATGGTAGGTACAATAGGACATATAAGGTAGTAACAATATGACATATATGGTCGATACAGTATGAGATACATGGTAGGTACAGTATGAGATACATGGTAGGTATAGTATGAGATACATGGTAGGTATAGTATGAGATACATGGTAGGTATTGTATGAGATACATGGTAGGTATAGTATGAGATACATGGTAGGTATAGTATGAGATACATGGTAGGTATAGTATGAGATACATGGTAGGTATTTTATGAGATACATGGTAGGTACAGTATGGCATACATTGTAGGAACACTACGACATACATGGCAAGTACAATATGGCATACATGGTAGGTACACTATGATCTACATGGTAGGTACAATATACGATACATGGTAGGTACACTATGGCATACATGGTAGGTACACTTTGGCATAAATGGTAGATACAGTATGACATAGATGGTAAGTACAGTATTAGAGACATGGTAGATACGGTATGAGATACATGGAAGGTATAAAATGAGATGCATGGTAGGAACAATATGAGATACATGATAGATACAATATGAGATACATGGTAGGTACAATATGAGATACATGGTAGGAACAATATGAGATACATGGAAGGTATAGTATGAGATACATGGTAGGTATTGTATGAGATACATGGTAGGTATTGTAAGAGATACATGGTAGGTACAGTATCAGATACATGGTAGGTATTTTATGAGATACATGGTAGGTATTGTATGAGATACATGGTAGGTACAATATGAGATACATGGTAGGAACAATATGAGACACATGGAAGGCATAGTATGAGATACATGGTAGGTATTGTATGAGATACATGGTAGGTATTGTAAGAGACACATGGTAGGTACAGTATCAGATACATGGTAGGTATTTTATGAGATACATGGTAGGTATTGTATGAGATACATGGTAGGTACAGTATCAGATACATGGTAGGTATTGTATGAGATACATGGTAGGTACAGTATCAGATACATGGTAGGTATTGTAAGAGATACATGGTAGGCATTGTATGAGATACATGGTAGGTATTGTATGAGATACATGGTAGGTATTGTATGAGTTACATGGTAGGTATAGTATGAGATACATGGTAGGTACAGTATCAGATACATGGTAGGTATTGTAAGAGATACATGGAAGGTATTGTAAGAGATACATGGTAGGTATTGTATGAGATACATGGTAGGTATTGTATGAGATACATGGTAGGTACAGTATCAGATACATGGTAGGTATTTTATGAGATACATGGTAGGTATTGTATGAGATACATGGTAGGTACAATATGAGATACATGGTAGGTACTAGTAAATTATTTTCACGGAAGGAAATGCATGTGATAAGGAGCACACTCAGAACTATCAAACATGTGAAAAGGAACACAGTCAGGACAATCATACATGTAATCAGGAACGCAGCCAGGACCATCGTACATGTAATAAGGAACACAGTCAGGAAAATCATACATGTTAAAAGGAAGACAGCCAGGACAATCATACATGTAATAAGGAACACAGCCAGGACAATCGTACATGTAATAAGGAACACAACCAGGACAATCTAACATGAAATAAGGAACACAGCCAGGACAATCATACATGTAATAAGGAACACAGTCAGGACAATCATACATGTAATAAGGAATACAGCCAGGACAATCTAACATGAAATAAGGAACACAGCTAGGACAATCATACATGTAATAAGGAACACATTCAGGACAATCATACATGTAATAAGGAATACAGCCAGGACAATCATACATGTAATAAGGAATACAGTCAGGACAATCATATATGTAATAAGGAACACTGCCAGGACAATCTAACATGAAATAAGGAACACAGCCAGGACAATCATACATGTTATAAGGAACACAGCCAGGACAATCATACATGTAATAAGGAACACATTCAGGACAATCATACATGTAATAAGGAACACAGCCAGGACAATCATACATGTAATAAGGAACACAGTCAGGAAAATCATACATGTTATAAGGAATACAGTCAGGACAATCATACATGTAATAAGGAACACATTCAGGACAATCATGCATGTAATAAGGAACACACCAGGACAATCATACATGTAATAAGGAACACAGCCAGGACAATCATACATGTTATAAGGAACACAGCCAGGACAATCATACATGTAATAAGGAACACATTCAGGACAATCATACATGTCATAAGGAACACAGCCAGGACAATCATACATGCAATAAGGAACACAATCAGGAAAGATCATACATGTAATAAGGAACATAGTCAGGACAATCATACATGTCATAAGGAACACAGCCAGGACAATCATACATGTAATAAGGAACACAGTCAGGAAAATCATACATGTAATAAGGAATACAGTCAGGGCAATCAAAAATGTAATAAAAAACACATTCAGGACATTCATACATGATATAAGGAACGCAGCCAGGGAAAAAACAATCATGTAATAAGGAATACAGTAAGGGCAATCATTAGAGAAAATGAAGAGTCGATACAAGATGTTAATGTGTGAATAAGAAACATATATGTATAATTGTTTATAAGAAACGTACAAATGGCTTTGAAAAAGAAAACAATTTTTATGACACGAGGCCGCTAAATCGCCGACTTAAAAGCGTTAGACCGCTTGTGCGATATCGACTTGTTTTTACTAATGTTGATAATCGCGTCAGAATGTTCATATGTGCAACATTTTTTTTATTATTATCTTTGAAGAAAAGCTTAAAAAATTCTAGGCCGCCAAGACGCCAAACTTCACGCCGCTATGCCGCTTGGTCCCTAACTGCTCGCCGCTAAAGCGTTTATTTCACACCGCTAACTATAATTAATATACACACACTGTAACAATGTACACAACATAATATACACCGTGTTGAAAATGAGATCATCTCATTCGTGCATGTCTGTTGTATCTTTACTTTAGAGTATCAAATACGCCTAAATAATAAACACGTTTTCCGCGATGATTGCAGAAACAAATGTTTCACTATTGCTCATTTGTAACAAGTCATGCAAACATTGTTACAACATTGTAATTATGTTAAGGTTTTATAAGACATACCTCACACAAATAAATATGAACCAATAAGCTGTTTATTCTTTAATGAAAAATTGTACAAAATCAATAAAAATCTCAACCCAACGTTTCCCCTTATCTTTTTGTCGTACTCTACCCTTGTCCTAACGATACCATCTTCTTGCTACCCCTTTCCCAAAGCCCATTCTCTGCGTGGCTGACAATGACTTCCAAGCATGGACCAAAGCCCAACGCCCTGTACGTGAATATATTCGAGTTATCGATTGGCATAGTAAGAACTCAACCGAGTGTCGAAGAATCACCTAAATATGTGGTGTATTGTTTTCCGTTCTTCTAATTCCCGAGCAGTAATCACCCCTGTCTCTACCACCAAAGTCCGCCAGCGTTTTTTGGTTTGCAAAGACTATACCAGCATTTGTCTGCAAGCATAGTCAGCCAGCGTTTGTCGGTGAGCACAAGCTGTCAGCATTAATCGGTGATCACTGTCTGACAGCATTTGGCGGTGAGCATTGTCTGTCGGCATTAGTCGGTGATCACTGTCTGACAGCATCAGTCGGTCAGCACTGTCTGTAAGCATCAGTAGGTGATCACTGTCTGTCAGCATTAGTCGGTGAGCACTGTCTGACAGCAGTGGGTGAGCACTGTCTGACAGCATTTGTCGGTGAGCACTGTCTGATAGCATTTGTCGGTGAGCACTGTCTGACAGCATTTGACGGTGAGCACTGTCTGTCAGCATTAGTCGGTGAGCACTGTCTGACAGCAGTGGATGATCACTGTCTGTCAGCATTAGTCGGTGATCACTGTCTGACAGCAGTGGGTGAGCACTGTCTGACAACATTTGTCGGTGAGCACTGTCTGATAGCATTTGTCGGTGAGCACTGTCTGACAGCATTTGACGGTGAGCACTGTCTGTCAGCATTAGTTGGTGAGCACTGTCTGACAGCAGTGGATGATCACTGTCTGACAGCATTAGTCGGTGATCACTGTCTGACAGCAGTGGGTGAGCACTGTCTGACAACATTTGTCGATGAGCACTGTCTGATAGCATTAGTCGGTGAGCACTGTCTGACAGCATTTGACGGTGAGCACTGTTTGTCAGCATTTGTCCATGAGCACAGTCTGACAGCATTTGTCGGTGAGCACTGTCTGACAGCGTTTGACGGTGAGCACTGTCTGTCAGCATTAGTCGGTGATCACTGTCTGACAGTATTTTTCGGTGAGCACTGTCTGACAGCATTTGTCGTGAGCACTGTCTGGCAGCATTTGTCGATGAGCACTGTCTGACAGCATTTGCCGATGAGCACTGTCTGACAGCATAAGTCGATTAACACTGTCTGACAGCATAAGTCGATGAGCACTGTCTGCCAGCATCAGTCGGTGATCACTGTCTGCCAGCATCAGTCGATCAACACAGTCTGTCAGTATTAGTCGATGAGCACTGTCTGCCAGCATCAGTCGGTGATCACTGTCTGCCAGCATCAGTCGATGAGCACTGTCTGACAGCATAAGTCGATCAACACTGTCTGACAGCATTAGTCGATTAGTACTGTCTGCCAGCATCAGTCGGTGATCACTGTCTGCCAGCATCCGTCGATGAGCACTGTCTGGCTGCATTAGTCGATCAACAATGTCTGTCAGCATTAGTCGATGAGCACTGTATGCCAGCATTAGTCGATTAACACTGTCTGACAGCATTAGTCGATCAACACTATCTGAAAGCATTTGTCGATGAGCACTGTCTGCCAGCATCAGTCGATGAGCACTGTCTGTCAGCATTAGTCGATGAGCACGGTCTGCCAGCATCAGTCGGTGATCACTGTCTGCCAGCATCAGTCGATGATCACTGTCTGACAGCATTAGTCAATCAACACTGTCTGATAGCATTAGTCGGTGAGCACTGTCTGTCAGCATTTGATGGTGAGCACTGTCTGTCAGCATTAGTCGGTGAGCACTGCCTGAAAACATTTATCGGTGGGCATTGCCTGGTTGTGATCACTGTCAGTCAATGTGTGTTGCTGAACACTGTCAGCCATTGACGAAGAACACATTCTGTCAGCGATTGCCAGTGAGCATTGTCTGTTAACGGTTGTCGGTGAGCACAGTCTGTAAGCGTTTGCATTTTCAGAAAAATCGAAAAGATACTCAGACAACATTGTTCAATGAAAAATACAGTTAGATCACATCATGCTGACGTCATACTGACATAGGCATCTGATTATAACTAGGTAGCGCCTGCGTAGCATGGCAAACATTAAGGGATCATGTTTCTAGGTGCAAAGTCGTCGTCCGTGTCCACAACGTCAGACTTTTATTTCCGCTTTGCAACTTAAGCATATGTTTTCTCATCTTTACCAAAACTTGTTCACAATGTTGATTGGCATTGCACCTCGACTAAGATCGATCCACGGTCAGATCGTACTAGATTCATGGCACTTGAATTGTCAAAACTCTACAAACTTTAAATAAAAAAGCGGGCGCCTTCATTCAATTTGCAGATTTTTTGTTTGAAAATATCTAAACGCAGATGTGGCTTGGTCTAGTGATATTAACATGCACTTGTGTAAGACATACTATTCCTCAATTTCCTAGTCGGCCTATAATGAGACATCGAAGGGAAGACATGTTTGATCTTTGAGGGACTGATGGGGAGTGTAAGTAGTGGCTTCCCTTAAACACTTAAAAATTGATTACTTTCAAGTTCAAGTAACATCTGTCTTACCATCGGAACTCTCAAATACACGTATTGGTGTGTTTCACTGATAAATTAAACTGAAAAAAACAATACTAAAAGCAAGTCTGTATTCCATCACAACACTGACGAAACATTTCGCATTAATTTCCATCGGCTTGTTTAAAATTCAGCTCGCGCAATCAATCCAACCAAGAGGTTTGTAACTTGATATCTTATATCACGAAGAACATTGATACGTTTGAGTATACAGTCGAACCCCTTTGGCTCGAAATCGTTTGGCTCGAACTAAAATAATGTAAAGGACCGATCTTTTAAAACTGAAGGTAAGCCTTCCCTTCTTGGCTCGATTTTTTCAAGGTTCGAATTAAATTTCCCGGTCCCTGTAAGTTCGACCCAAAGGGTTTCTACTGTATACTATTATATATAATGAGCATAAACCGATGTGTATGCTATAGTTGCCTGACTACAGAACTTGAACTTGAATATCAACGCAGAAAAGCGACCCTAATGCGAGGGCTACCATTGTTAATGTCATCTTTATTCTATGATTGGTCGAGAAAATAAAAGAACATAATTTATCATATTGGTTAGAACTTTATACATGTATTTGTTAAACGGTTGATGTATAATAGTTGTCGTTGAATAGTCCTGAACATATTCTGGTATAGC
This sequence comes from Mya arenaria, assembly GCF_026914265.1. Taxonomy (NCBI): domain Eukaryota; kingdom Metazoa; phylum Mollusca; class Bivalvia; order Myida; family Myidae; genus Mya; species Mya arenaria. The sequence goes on along the minus strand of NC_069135.1, from coordinate 9,165,977 downwards.
TTAGCTCACATTAACAACGTCATACTACTGGTGTGATAATAAGAAACTCCTAGCTTATGTATCAGGCACGTCATATGGTCCTGTCACATGTCTTCATACGAGCAGGGCTTCCTGTTCACAGTTCACCTAGGATCGGATCCGTTGTTCCCTCCTTCCAGTGTGGTGGCCAGGTCGCCTGTACCGACGGACGCTTCGTGATGGCCTCGTAATACTTCAGGAGGGCAGGAAACTCGCGGAAACTAGCGCCCATGCGCATAAGGAAGGCGAGAAACGGATAGACCGCAACGTCTGCCAGTGTGAAATTGTTCCCAACCATGTAAGCATGTCCGTTCAGTGCCTGCGCAAAAAAACGGAAGTAAGCAACGCACGTATACGTAAGGAATACACGTGTACATGTGTACAATTTTAATGGCTCTTTAGAAAATCCTATACAACAATATATCTCCTCTGCTCACCTTCTCCCAATATCCCAGTTCGACCTTGGCTTTCTCCATGCGCTCCTTGATGATTTTATCATCCCGGTCTTCCGGTTTAGTCTGCCAGTGGTAGTACACGAGCTCCTTGATGATGTTGGTCTGCACGTTCTGTGCCTCAAACATCCGCTGGTAGACTTGTGCGCGCTCAGGACCGGAAGTTGGCAGCAGGCGATTACTGTCAGTGCTATAGTTTTCCTCCAGATACATCAATATAGCATTGGATTCGTTGACCACCACGTCACCGTCACGGAACGTCGGTACCTGTAAAACACACCAAGAGCGCCATCATCCACTACGATACAAACGCTCTGCTGTAGAAGCAGGTATGATTCAATACCTTCCTTTTTATTATAAATGTTTTTCAAAATTTTTGTGCAACATAATAAGATGTCTGTATAGCCATCTTATTGTCCCCGACAAGCCTGCCCTTTCATAGAGATCCCCACCCCATCCACCCCGTCGCCCGAGAGTATGTTTCACGCATTGAAACATCATTCACTTAAATCGAAGTGCACGTACGTCGATTTCATTGTGGTAAACCAGTACATAGATGTGCATACATGTAGGATAAAGATTTCTCATTTTGATAAAGGAAAAAATAACCAAGGTTGAAAGACAATCAGAGAGAAGTCTTTACTTGCTCGTTTCAGTGTGTATGATGACACTTAAGAAGTTCATTATTTAAAAATACACAAGGAGTTAATTCAAGGCAAAAGCGTGTCTAAAAGCCCATAATAAAAAACATCTGTTTTTAACCTGAAAGGATTACTTGCAAGTGATAACTCTTTTACCATATTAATCATATATTAAAATTTTAAAGCACATACCCATTAGAAAACTGAAATTTATGTAATGGTTACATTTGTTGACAAATCCTATCCGTTGTATTTCAATAAATACAGTCGAACTCCGTTGGCTCGAACTCCCAGGTGAAGATACCTCGAGCCTCAGAAAATTCGAGCTTAACGGGAATAATAACATTCATTCTAGCACACCGGATAGGCATTTCCGGTGACGTCAGCCGTGCTGGAAAATCCCATCCGGCATCCCCCCATGCCAGATGAGTCACGCACTGTGACGTAATACTTTTTATTTCTTTTATTATATACTTTAAGTAACCATAATTATGAGATTTCAATAGATGAGTTTCATAAACATTAACTTTGCAAAAATATATCTTCACAACAAAACGAAATAACCCTTCAAAGACTTCATATCGAAGGAACTTATTGACGTTGACAGTGAATAAAAATTACTGCGCGTCATGACGTCAGTAAACATTATCGCACGCGCTTTTTGGTGAAATGTACAAAAATGAGCTTTTTTATGCAGTTTCTTTACAAAAAATATTAATTAAGGTATGCTAGAAAAAATATCTATCATGTGTATACGTTCCGGATTGAAAAATCCGACCCTCGGGCACGCTGCGTAGCCGGTAACTCGGCAAGCCTCGTTACCAGGCAACACAGGTGCCCTCGGGTCGGATTTGTCTATCCGGAACGGGAACACATGACAGATATTATTAGTATAATGAAATGGGTCCTTAACATCAAGTTCACGCCAACGATAATTCGAGCCAATCGAGTTCGAGCCAACGGTTCGACAGTGCTTCAATGCTGAACCTTTTTTTCATTTACATGTACGTTTTATGGTATTTGTTCTACTTTATATCAAATGTTGACAAAAAGACCAAGGCAGATACGGTTCATACAAGTAATTACAAATTGCTATGGTAATTGGGCCACTAGCGGATCGCGGGGGGGGGGGGGATCGGGGCTCCAGTGAACTCCAGTTTGATTACAGTAAAGTATTAGAAAGAAACAATGTGCATTGAATACATTTAAATACTAGTTTAAAATTAGCTTAATTTATCAAGGAGGATGTCATAAAATCACCACAAATAATTAATCCCATTAAAACCTATTTGGCTGATACCTGCAATGTTAAATATATGCTGGTTTTCGCACCTGAAGGTGACAGTGACACCTTATATGCCGTGTTGTGATTTAACATTCATGAATGTGGTACACAAACTACATAAAATACAGTTAAACTGACCTGTACTTACTTTTCACCAAGTCTGGTATCAACATTCATTGTTGTTAATTTGATCTAAGAACGATATACCTTATCGGATTAATTGTTATTAAAAACTGACCATTAAGGTGAATGAAGTCAATGATGTATGACAATAATATAACCATAGATGAATATTGAATACCATCCAAGTCAATAATACAGTGCAATCATACTGCAACATGCTAGCTATCATATCAGTAAACAAGTGTTCTAAATTGTGCCCTTACCTGTCCTCGCGGATTTAACGTAATTATCTCATCTGTTTTGTGTTCCTTCTTTGAGAATGAGACCATCTTGTTTGGGCACCCTTCCCAGAGGCCCTTCTCTGCGAGGCTGATCATGGGTTTCCAGCACGGGCCCGAGCCCGATCCCCAATAAAGGAACATCTTAGAGTTGTCCATATTGCTGCTATACTGACACGGTGTAAAACTAAAATATTTCCCTGCTTGCAATATCGGCATCGGATACTCTAATTACAAGATACAAGAATCTTTAAAGTCGGGTAATTATTTACAATAAACATAAGCTCAATGAGCTATTTTCCTGGAAATAAAAGCAAATATATATATGAGCACATGTAAGAGCAAGTATTTACAAAAGCCGTTCATTATCATATTCATGCATTCGTACTGTTCTGGTTTTGCGGTTCTAGTGTTTTTGAGTTAGCTCGCCTAAACACCAAATGAGTGTCGTTTTTTCGTACGTGGTTCGCCGTAGTAGCACCTCCCCACTGGCTGACCCCTATATCCCGCTTGTGTACGCGATATTCACAGTGTGGTTAAAGTGCCGGTAAATTGAGCACTGTCTGCGTTTGTTGGTGAAAACAGTCTGCCATCGTTTGTTGATGATCACTGTTTGCCAGTGTTCGTTGTTGAGCACTGTCTCTCATTGTTTGTTGCTGATCACGGTCTGCCAGCGTTTCTTGGTGAGCAAGGTACGCGTCTTCCAGCGTTATTGAGTGAGCGCAGTCTGCCAGTGTTGGTGGGTGACGCAGTCTTCCGGTGTTGTTTGTTGAGCACAGTCTGCCAACCTTGGTTGGTGAGCGAAGTCAGCAAGCGAAGGTTGGTAAGCGAAGTCTTCCAGTGTTGGTTGGTGAGCACGGTTTTCAAGCGTTGGTTGGTGAGCACAGTCTTCCAGCGTTGGTTGGTGAACGCAGACTTCCATCGTTGGTTGGCGAGCACAGTCTTCCAGTGTTGGTGAGTGAGGGCTGTCTGCCAGCGTTAGTGGGTTAGCATTGTCTTCCAGCGACGGCGGCTGAGCGCAGTCTGCCAGCGTTGGTGGAAGGCGCAGTCTGCAAGCGATGGTGGATGAGCACTGTCTTCACGCGTTGGTGGGTGAGCGCAGTCTACCAGCGTTGGTGGGTTAGCGCAGTCTACAAGCGATGGTTAGTGGGCACTGTCTGCCAGTATTTGTGGGTGAGCACAGTCTTCCGGCGTTGGTGGGATAGCGCAGTCTGCCAGCGTTGGTTGGTGAACACTCTCTACCACTGTTGGTTGGTGAGCGCAGTCTTCCAGCATAGGTGGGTGAGAACTTTCTGTCAGCGTTGGTTGGTGAGCGAAGTCTGCAAGCGTTGGTTGATGAGCACAGTCTACCAGCGTTGGTGGCTGAACACTGGCTGCAAGCGTTGGTTGGTGAGCACAGTCTACCAGCGTTGGTTGATGAGCACAGTATACGAGCGTTGGTGGTTAAGCACTGTCTACCAGCGTTGGTTGGTGAGCATTGTCTACCAGCGTTAGTTGGTGAGCACTGTCTACCAGCGTTGGTTGGTGAGCACAGTCTACCAGCGTCGGTTGGTGAGCATTGTCTACCAGCGTTGGTTGGTGAGCACTGTCTTCCAGCGTTGGTTGGTGAGCACTGTCTACCAGCGTTGGTTGGTGAGCACTGTCTACCAGCGTTGGATGGTGAGCACTGCCTACCAGCGTTGGTTGGTGAGCACTGTCTACCAGCGTTGGTTGGTGAGCACTGTCTACCAGCGTTGGTTGGTGAGCACTGTCTACCAGCGTTGGTTGGTGAGCACTGTCTACAAGCGTTGGTTGGTGAGCACTGTCTACCAGCGTTGGTTGGTGAGCACTGTCTACCAGCGTTGGTTGGTGATCACTGTCTACCAGCGTTAATTGGTGAGCACTGTCTACCAGCGTTGGTTGGTGAGCACAGTCTACCAGCGTTGGTTGGTGAGCACTGTCTACCGGCGTTAGTTGGTGAGCACTGTCTTCCAGCGTTGGTTGGTGAGCACAGTCTACCAGCGTCGGTTGGTGAGCATTGTCTACCAGCGTTGGTTGGTGAGCACTGTCTTCCAGCGTCGGTTGGTGAGCATTGTCTACCAGCGTTGGTTGGTGAGCACAGTCTACCAGCGTCGGTTGGTGAGCATTGTCTACCAGCGTTGGTTGGTGAGCACAGTCTACCAGCGTTGGTTGGTGAGCATTGTCTACCAGTGTTAGTTGGTGAGCACTGTCTACCAGCGTTGGTTGGTGAGCACAGTCTACCAGCGTCGGTTGATGAGCATTGTCTACCAGCGTTGGTTGGTGAGCACTGTCTTCCAGCGTTGGTTGGTGAGCACTGTCTACCAGCGTTGGTAAGTGAGCACAGTCTGCACGCTTTGGTCGGTTAGTACTGATCACAGTCTATCAGCGATCGTCGGTGAGAGCAATTGTCGGTGAGCATAGTGTTTGTCAAAGTGAGCACTGTCTTCCAGCGATTGTCGGTGAGCACTCTCTTCCAGCGATTGTCGGTAAGCAATGTCCGTGAGCGATTTTCGGTGAGCAAAGTCTGTCAGCGATTGTCGGTAAGCAATGTCTGTGAGCGATTGTTGGTAAGCACTGTCTTCCAGCGATTGTCGGTGAGCAATGTCTTCCAGCGATTGTCGGTGAGCACTGTCTGTCAGCGATTGTCGGTGAGCAATGTATGTGAGCGATTGTCGGTGAGCACAGTCTGTCAGCGATTGTCGGTAAGCAATGTCTGTGAGCGATTGTCAAGGTGAGCACAGTCTGTCAGCGATTCTCGGTGAGCACAGTCTGTCAGCGAATGTCGCTGAGCAGTCTGTCAGTGACTGTAATTGAGCACAGTCCGTCAGCGATTGTCGGTGAGAGCAGCGTTTGTCAAGGTGAACACAGTCCGTCAGCGATTGGCGGTGAGAACAGTCTGTCAGCGATTGACGGTGACAACAGCCTGTCAGCGATTGTCGGTGAGAGCGATTGTCGGTGAGCACAGTCCGTCAGCGATTGTCGGTGAGCACATTCTGTCAGCGATTGTCAAGGTAACCACAGTCAGCGATTGGCGTTAGGCACTATTTTTCAATGATTTACGGTGAGCTCTGTCTGCCAGCGTTTGCATTTTAGCAAAACTCGAAAAGATACTCAGATAACATAGATCAATGATAAATACAGTAAGAGATCTAGTCATGCTAACATAGGCACCTGAGTATAACTTGCTGGCGCCTGCGAAGCATGGCAAACATTTAGGGGTCATGTTTCTTAGGTCAAAGTCGTCGTCCGTGTCCACAACGTCACACTTTTATTTCCGCTTTGCAACTTAAGCATATGTTATCTCATCTTTACCAAAACTTGTTCACAATGCTGATTGGCATTGCACCTCGACTAAGATCGATCCACGGTCAGATCGTACTAGAGTCATGGCACTTGAATTGTCAAAACTCGACCAACTTCAAATAAAAAAGCGGGCGCCTTCATTCAATTAGCAGAATTCTTGTTTGAAAATATTAAAACGCAGATGTGGTTTGGTCTAGTGGTATAAACATGCACTTGTGTAACACATAATATTCCTCAATTTCCTAGTCGGTATATCATGAGACATCGAAGCGAAGACATGTTTGATCTTTGAGGGACTGATGGGGAGTGTAAATACACATATATTGGCTTCCCTAAACACTAAAAGTTGCTAATTTTCAAGTAACATCTGTCTTACCATTGGAACTCTCAAATACATGTATTGTTGTATTTCACTGATAAACTTAAAAACACTCTAAAAAAGTCTACATTCAATTATAACACGGATAAGACAGTTCGTATAAATATCCATAGGCTTGTTTTAAATTCAACACGGGCAATCAATCCAACCAAGCATTTTGTCACTTGATATCTTATATCCCGAAAAACATTGTTAAGGTCATCTTTTTTATATAACTGGTCGAGAAAATAAAACAACACATTTTATATTGGTTAGACCTTTATAGTTTATACATGTTTTTGTTAAACGGAAAAATGTATATTGGTCATCGTTGAATGGAAAGAGTCCTGAATATATTCTGTAATAGCTTAGCTCACATTAACATCGCCATAATACTGCTGTGATGATAAGGAATTCCTAGCTTATGTATCAGGCACATGGCCCTGTCACATGTCTTCATACGAGCAGGGCTTCCTGTTCACAGTTCACCCAAGATCGGGTCCGTTGTTCCCTCCTTCCAGTGTGGTGGCCAGGTCGCCTGTACCGACGGACGCTTCGTGATGGCCTCGTAATACTTCAGGAGGGCAGGAAACTCGCGGAAACTAGCGCCCATGCGCATAAGGAAGGCGAGAAACGGATAGACCGCAACGTCTGCCAGTGTGAAATTATTCCCAACCATGTAAGCATGTCCGTTCAGCGCCTGCGCAAAAAAAACCCCGGAAGTAAGCAACGCACGTATACTTAAGGAATACACGTGTACATGTTTAACGATTAAAACTTTTAATGATAATTGACAATATCATGCATAACAATATATCTCCCCTGCTCACCTTCTCCCAGTATCCCAGTTCGACCTTGGCTTTCTCCATGCGCTCCTTGACGATTTTATCATCCCGGTCTTCCGGTTTAGTCCTCCAGTGGTAGACCACGAGCTCCTTGATGATGTTGGTCTGCACGTTCTGTGCCTCAAACATCCGCTGGTAGACTTGCGCGCGCTCAGGACCGGAAGTTGGCAGCAGGCGATTGCCGTCTTTGCTATAGTTCTCTTCCAGATACATCAATATAGCATCGGATTCGTTGACCACCACGTCGCCGTCACGGAACGTCGGTACCTGTAAAACACAGCAATAGCGTCATCACCAACTCCGATACAAACACTCTACTGTCATAGCAGGTATGATTCAATACCTTTCTTTTTTATTATGAATGATTTTCAAAATTTGTACAACAGAAACAGATGTCTGTATAACCATCTTATTATTCCTGTCACATGTCTTCACACGAGCACGGCAATTGCAGTCATTCTTATAACTTGTTTTCCCAACTTGCCCTTCAACTTTAACCGGTCGCCGTCACCGACGCCGACGCTAGGGCGAGTAGTTAATCCCTCCTTATTCTTCGCATAGTAAACCAGTACATAGATATATATGCATACATGTAGGATACCGAGTTCTCATTTTGATAAAGGAAAAAAAATAACCAAGGTTGAAAGATAATCAGAGAGAAGTCTTTATATCTGCTCATTTCAGTGTGTATGCAATGACACTTAAGAAGACCAGTATAATGATCAAATCATCTACCATTTAGTCCCACTCCAGTCAAGTACATGTAAAGCCTGAACAATGGCCTCAGCAAGGTTGCGCTGACATGTCATAGTCAATATGTCCACCAAACCACAACATTCATTATTTAAAAATACACAAGGAGTTAATTCAAGGCAAAAGCGTGTCTAAAAGCCCGTCATAGAAAACATGTGGATTACTTGCAAGTAATAACCCTTTTAGGAAATAAGTAATATATCAAGATTTTAAAGCACATACCCATTAGATAACAAGAAATTTGTGTAATGGTAACAGTCGTTTGCAAATCCTCTCCGTTGTATTTCAATAACTACTTCAATGCTGAACAGTGTTTTTTTTACTCTCAATGAAAGTTGAACATGTACGTTTTATGGTACATGTATATATTCAGATATTGACAAATAGATCAAGGCATATACGATTTATACAAGTAATTACACATTGCTATGTTTTGCCACTTGCGGTTCGATGGGGGGGGGGGGGGGGGGGGGCTCCAGTGAACTTCAGTTTGATGTCAGTAAAGTCGAAAAAAACACACCATGCATTGAATACATTTAAATACCTATTTTTTGCCGGTCCAACCCGGGGAGCCGAGCCTCGGCACGGCCGCAAAAATAAGTTTTAAATTAGCTAAATTTCTCATGGAGGATGTCTAAATTCACAACAAATAATAAAACACATTATTTAGAAACTATCTGGTTCCATACCGGGGGGAAGAGGGGCCCATTTAGAGTTTCGCCCCCCCCCCCCCCCCCCCCCCCCCCCCCCCCCTGCAATGTCAAATGCTGGTTTTCGCAACTGTAGATGTCAGTGACACCTTAAATGTCGTGTTGTGATTTAACATTCATGAATAAGGTACACAAAATTCATAAAATATAGTTAAACTGACCTGTACTTACTTTTCACAAAGTCGATAATACAATGCAATAATATTGTAACATGCTAGCTATTATATCAGTAAACAATAAATGTTCTAAATTGTGCCCTTACCTGTCCTCGCGGATTTAACGTAAAGACCTCGTCTGTTTTGTGTTCCTTATTTGAGAATGAAATCATCTTGTTTGGGCACCCTTCCCAGAGCCCCTTCTCTGCGAGGCTGATCATGGCCTTCCAGCACGGGCCCGAGCCCGACCCCCAATAAAGGAACATCTTCGAGTTGTCCATGTTGCTGCTATACTGACACGGTGTTAAACTAAAATATTTCCCTGCTTGCAATATCGGCATCGGATATTCTAAATTCTGTTCTGTTTTTTGTTCTCGTGTTTTTAATTTAGCTCGCCTGAACATCAAATGAGTGTCGTTGTCTGTACGTCGTTCGCCGTAGTCGCGCCTCTCCATTGGCTGACCCCTCCCCCGTTTGTGTACGCGATATCACAGGGGCTTTAAGGTGCCGGTAAGCTGGGTCGGAAGTAAGGGGTACACAGAAAATCAACAAATGGCGTTATTCATTTAGAAGACTCGAACAATCTCGGGTAGATCATAAAGGAGTATTCAGGAATTAAACGGAGAGCGGGTTACACGTACCTACGATATTTTCTACATAATATTCATTATGGAACTAGGTCCAAAATGCTTTCTTCATAAACCGTTGGCGACTTTCGTTTATGATTCAGATCAGCCGCGTGGATTATATACAAATCGCTATTGCAGTCTTCCTGTATGTAGGTTGGGTTACATATCATGTTCACGTTTAAAGCTGCACTCTCACAGATTGAGCGTTTTGACAACTTTTTTTTGTCTTGGAACGAGCCAATTTTTGCAGAAATCCTTGGAAACCATTTATTTAAGACTACTGACAAAAATAAGATTGCATATTTTTATATTTAAGTACGAAAATTGATGTTTTATGCACTTTCTTAACCCGTTAGTATAACGGCTTAAGACATAAAACATTAAATTTCGAACGAAAATATGAGCATCTGCGTTCTGATCTTTTGTCAGCAGTCTGTTATCATTGGTTTGCAGAAAGTTTACGCTCCTACCTTGACAAAAAAATAAAAAAATAAGTTGTAAAAGTGGTGAATCTGTGAATGTGCAGCTTTAAAGACACATTTATAAACCTAAATATACTTCGTTTGTGCACTTAAAAACATCGCCGTGCATCATCAGTCTGCTTCATTGTAAATTAGGAATTTTAGAAGTTAACCGGATCAATGAACATCATCACCATCATCAGCAGCAGCACATGCGTATGAAACCAGGCATCATTTCTTTAAAAATTATTTATGCTTTTCTTTTACGCTGCCGTCCATGTAGTGTTAGCTTACCTGAGCAACAAGTGCTCAGAATGAGGTTTTAGCATCACTCTTTGTCCGGCGTCCGCGTGAACAAGCCACGACCCTGGGGTCACTTGTTTGATTTAGACCTGATTTAAGTTAACTATTGGTAGGTTGGTTGTCCGGCAGCCGTCGTCCACAAATGACAATTTTTGCACAGCCCGTATCTTAGATATTTGGTATGCCTTATTGTCTTACATTAAATTTGTCCCTTCTGTATATATATAATCTCGATCGGTCCGTATATCACTGTATTTTGATGAAAATCCAGTTTTATGACGTCACCGATCCATATTATATTCTTGGCCGGTCCGAACCTCGCCAAAAATGTAATATGGACCGCTGACGTCATACGCATGATTGGTTAGTGCGGCTTGCCATTTTCCTGACAACGGCGAAAAATTGTCGCCAGTAAACATTATCAGGTTTGTGAAATAAAACATTTAAATCGCTTTAAAAATATTGTCTTGTAATGAAAAGTGTACGGTATAATTTAAGAAATACAACACCACTTCGGGCCATATGGCATTATAAGGACCGTCAGTTAGCCCCCGAATGTGAATGGACCGAGGCGTTGGTGGCTGACTGGCCGGTCCTTATTTAAGAAATATTACACACCACTGAGGGTCATTATAAAGACCGGCCAGTCAGCCAACGAATGTGTACATGGACAGAGGCGCTAAGGTAGAATATAATATCATATGACCCTCAGTGGTGTGTAATATTTCTTAAATGCCTTCCCTGGCGGTCACCTATTTTAATTCAAAGATTTTTTTTCCAAAGAGCTAGAACTGACTTTGTCCAAGAGCTAGAATTAAAGAGGCTGCATTGGGATGAAGCATCATCTCGAGGTGCTCTACCAAGATTGTTTGCACCGTGCTCCGGGGGTAAAGATTTTGCTCCACCCTGGGGGTCACTTGTTTTACAAGGAAAATCTTAAAAAAAATAATTCCCAAACAACACGAGGGGGGGGGTCTTTATCGAACGGTAATACCATCTGAAATAACAGTCGGTTCAACATTCAGATCTTAATGGACATGTTGAGGCGGCTACTTATCAGACGGGTTGTCAGGTCTATTTTGGAGTTTATAACATTCACTATTTCAATAGCGCATACATTAACGCCTCGGGCACCACACAAACCGACTTGCTTGTTTACGGAGCAGTATTTTTCACTACCAACCCAATCTACCAAGTTACAGGCTGCATGCCCGTTAAGTATTCAGCTATGGATATTTTTCACCTTCATTTAAACGTAGGCTTGACCTAGACCTTGATTGTCCCTCAATGTTTCTGTTGGCAAATTTCGTCAATAAGCTTTATCACACGTCTGTTCAATTATCCTTTCTTCAATAACTGAATACGTGTGGTGCGTTTTTATACGTTTCTGACCAGACCAACATGTTCAACCTTTAGTATTCAGGTTTTGCCAATCAACAGTAGTATGCCTTATGTCGGACTTTGGCGAAATCATATATAAAGTAAAATAGCAGACGTCACATCATTTTATCATTTTTATTGGGAGTATTTTGATACATGTTCTTGTTAAATTTTACTTCAGGGTTAATTTAATCATGCTAATAAGATATCAAATTGCGACAGATCATACATCGAAAAAGATTGTTACAATGTCATGTTTACGTCACGGTGCGAGGTCCGACGTCGCATTCTAGTACTCTTCGCCTTCCTCCTCACCCTCGCCTTCGACGGAATCAACACCGACCTCTTCGTAGTCCTTTTCGAGAGCAGCCAAGTCCTCACGGGCCTCGGAGAACTCTCCCTCCTCCATACCCTCCCCAACGTACCAGTGGACGAAAGCTCGTTTGGCGTACATAAGGTCGAACTTGTGGTCAAGACGGGCCCAGGCCTCGGCGATGGCGGTCGTGTTGCTCAACATGCACACGGCACGCTGCACCTTGGCCAGATCACCACCGGGGACGACAGTGGGTGGCTGGTAGTTGATGCCGACCTTGAATCCGGTGGGACACCAGTCAACGAACTGGATGGTCCTCTTGGTCTTGATGGTGGCGATGGCGGCGTTCACGTCTTTCGGCACGACGTCACCACGGTACAGCATGCAGCAGGCCATGTACTTGCCATGACGCGGATCACACTTCACCAACTGGTTGGCCGGCTCGAAGCAGGCGTTGGTAATTTCGGCAACTGACAGCTGCTCGTGGTAGGCCTTCTCAGCAGAGATGACGGGAGCGTAGGTAGCCAGAGGGAAATGGATACGCGGGTAGGGCACCAAGTTGGTCTGGAACTCGGTCAAGTCGACGTTGAGGGCACCGTCGAACCTGAGCGAGGCAGTGATGGAGGAGACAATCTGTCCGATCAGCCTGTTCAGGTTGGTGTAGGTAGGTCGTTCAATGTCGAGGTTCCTGCGGCAGATGTCGTAGATGGCCTCGTTGTCTACCATGAAGGCGCAGTCGGAGTGCTCCAAGGTGGTGTGGGTGGTCAGAATGGAGTTGTATGGCTCAACAACGGCGGTCGCAACCTGAGGGGCGGGGTAGACGGCGAACTCCAGCTTGGACTTCTTGCCGTAGTCAACGGACAGGCGCTCCATGAGCAGGGAGGTGAAGCCAGAGCCGGTGCCACCACCGAAGGAGTGGAAGATGAGGAATCCCTGGAGACCAGTACACTGGTCAGCCAGCTTGCGAATCCTGTCAAGGACGAGGTCAACGATCTCCTTGCCGATGGTGTAGTGACCACGGGCATAATTGTTGGCGGCATCCTCCTTGCCAGTAATCAGCTGCTCGGGGTGGAACAGCTGGCGGTAGGTACCGGTTCGGACCTCATCTGGAAGGAGATATAGAGAAATTGAGTACAATTTAGTGATGTTGACCTCTATGACATAAGTAAATTTAAACATAGCAAGACAAAAAAAAATATTTCAAGAAAAGGCTGATTCATGGTGTAGCCCTATTTGAGTGTTCTAAACTTGGCAGTATATTCATATTACAGAATGTGGAAGTTTGTTAATGGAAAGGTATATTGACCACACCTATTCCAGTCGATAACTGCCTACAGTTCAATATATCGTCATAGCAGACAGTGACTAGCGGTATTAACTAGCCACAGTCCAAGGAGACGAAAACGTTCAATCATTCAAAGAGTTCCTCAATAAACACATGTTGATAGACATATATAGTGTTCTGGATGATAGAGACAAAGTGTTTCCTACATAGAAAACAAGGGTGTCAACTCACCAACGACAGTGGGCTCCAGGTCGACGAAAACGGCACGGGGCACGTGCTTGCCGGCGCCGGTCTCGCTGAAGAAAGTGTTGAAGGAGTCGTCACCCCCACCAATGGTCTTGTCTGAAGGCATCTGTCCATCTGGTTGGATCCCGTGCTCAAGGCAGTAGAGCTCCCAGCAGCCATTTCCGATCTGGACACCGGCCTGTCCGACGTGGATGGAGATGCACTCACGCTGGAAATGATAAAAAAACTTCTGTTAAATACTTCGCAAAATAAACTAGATATTTACCTTTTATTTTAACGATTGTCTTAACTTCTTTACAACAGGTAGAAATTGTTCTGCACGATATATATAATTAATTTTTAAAAATTTTTTTTTTAAACATTACAGAAGTCACAGTATATAATAATTAAACTACGATACGGGCGCCTATTAATAAGGGCTTATTTCATACTTTGAAGACGCCAAACAATAGTCACTTACGTGGTCTTAACTCATTAATAAAACACGAGCGACAAACTCATGTGATGATACAAACTAAAATAGTTAACGCTTCGCCATTTAAATTACATGAAGTGTACTAGTACGTAGTTCATGAATCACCGGAAACCAGTCTACTGATGGCGATGACTAATGTTAATACATGGGATAGGTTCGAGGCGAAGATCGATACGAACAAAGGATGCAACTTATATCATAACAGACGAAAACAAGGTCTCCGTCCATCTCAATAATATGATTGCAATATTCGCCCAATTATCTCATAAAATAGAATATAACAAATCTAAGAAGGAAATGTATCCACTTCCGAGTTTTAAATGGCGGATTATACAACACGTTTTCAAATGATAAAGTGTTTTTCACGAGTTTCAAACAGAATTACAACGTTAAAACAAGTAAATAAAATTAAACAAATGGTATAAAACAATCCTTAAAATAATAAAGGAAAAAACAAGAACTTACCATGATTAAAGTTGAGTATGATAGCAGGGAAAAATCTCACACTTGACGTGAACAGTCGTAGTAAGAAATCTCGGAATGCCGCGTAACGGCCCTGCCGCGGTTTAAATACTCGTCTGCTTCCATGATGCGTGAATCACAAATTCTCTACAGCGATTGGCTCATTTACACATGTGATCAGATTGTGAGATTTCATTGGTCAGGAATATAAATTTAAATTATATTGTTTACCAGCATTTCATTCGCAGATACCATTTATTGCAATGAGAAGGGGGACCAGTTTAGCTTTAGCGCGTGGTCAAATATACCAACATACAAAGTCGATATAGACGATGTTTAACTGTTGTAAATATAGTCGCATATTACTAGGGAGATCCATATGCGTTTATTTTACGACCGCTATTGTTTACGAAGATTATAGTAATACACCTAAACCTAAGTATTTGTATTTATCAGAACAATTTGAGTACACATGCATCTATGCATGTACAAATTAATACATTTTTGATTCAACTGCCATGGAAACCATGCCAAGATACAATTCTGCAATAGGGAATTAGTTTTCCCTTGCAGCATTCCCAATTTAAATATTGAAAACCATGTACATGTATATTGTTCAAAAAAATAAACAAACGAAAAAAGCTATTGATTGATATCTTTTAAACAATAAATTTGAATTAAATAAAATATATATCCAAATGCACGGCCTCTTAACACCGTATGGTGCAAAGAAAATGACCTGTCAACACTTTCGTGGTGCAGCTGTGCCCTTTGTTTATATGTACACATGTGAGTATGATTTAAATGTCATTTGTTAATTTTATCACGGACCTATAACCGTTTATAGGTCCGTGATTTTATTGAACGGGCATATTTCGAAAATCGGTGGTACCGTGTAAGAACACTTTTGCTGCATGTTAGCTACGATTTGGTTTCCAGAGGCGTAGCTTGCCCTACGCTAGTACGCTCGGGCGTATATATCCGTTTTGGTCCTCATAAAAGACAAGTGATAAAATCTCCAAATCAGGAATAAAAAATGAAGGCTAATGAGAAGTATCTGCAAACAAAGATTTAATGATTAAAGTTTATTGCAATTTCACTGAATATTTGCATTTCGAATCCTAAAACAGTTATATCTGTATTTATATCATAGAAAGCGATATACGGTAGGGGATTCACCCGTCCTGCTCTCACCCCGTATGACATTTTGGGACCACCCGAAAAACTTACTCAATCCTATTGGGCATACATTTCAAAATGCTTCGGGAACGCCTCTGGTTTCAATATTGTGCAAACTGTGGTGCCAGGAGCTTTTCTCCCGAATCGGACCGTTGGGCATTTTTTGAGATCTCCTTGCATTTCAAGTTCACTTCGCTCCTTGCACACACCGTATGAAAATTCCGGCGCATGCAAATATAAATGTTATATATAGTACTTTAAGTTAAATGAAATAATGATTGGTAATAATGACGCTCTAACTTACTAAACCGTGTTAAGGGAGATAAACGAGACGACCATGGCCTTTTGGATTAATTAAGTTATCTCCCTTCAACTATTAGTCCATAGTTTAGCCCTAAATATTTTGCTCAGAGCATAATCCTATCTCAAAAATCACCCTGCAGTCAATTATGGGTCCATACGGCCATGTTCACAATATGCAGGCAATTAATTAATTTCTGATCAACAGATGATAAGACTGAATAGTCAACAACTGAAGAGGTTTCTGCTTCCTGGAGGCTTATACATATATTCAGTACTCCTGTTTCAATATCAAATCATTTTACAGATCAATATAACCATGTTTCACCTTTTGTGTGTATATATTTTGTTGTATTTATATATTTTGAACGAAGCGCATAAAATTATGACACTATTTTTATTTTCAAAAATAACTGAACATTTTGTGAGAGTGCAGCTTTAAAAGAAACGTTAACATAAGCATTCAATATATATATACTGTATATATGTTTTTTATGTTCAAGATTAAATGAAAAATACCAATAATGTATCCATATTTCAACAGCTAGTCACATTTCCACATAATTATATATAAATATATAATAAATAAATATGTTTATATTATTTAATTACCATTAGTTCGAACTTTCTATTTTCATTTGTAGATCAACGGGCAATTATGAAATTTTCGCAGACATTCAAGATCTACCAAGATAAACTTCCTAGCGAAAATCTTATATTCATAAATGATTTGCTAACAGTTTTAAACAAAAGTGGAGACAGCATTCGTAAAAGTAATTTAAGGCGGTCTCTGAACTCATTTCAAGGTTGTCCTAGGGCATTTCTGGGTGAAGAATGTGCAGCAGGTTTTGCAGTGTTTAAAAATAAAATATGTTTGCCAAAAAAACTCATCCTATGCCTGTAAGAAAATACTAAAACATATTGAACAAGAGCTTATAACGGGACACTTTTCGAATGTCCTTATTAGAACTTTTAGATTTATAGCCCAAACACAAATATTAAGAACAACTGTATTGTTCAGAGGCTTGAGATATTTTTTCTCAATCTGTTCAAAATAAAAGTTTATTTTCAAATATACATGTAACTGCGTTATATATGTTTTTCTGTACATCGAAGTGTATTGATCACTTTCAACTAGATACACATACATGTTTCTAATCTGATAAGAGTAATATCAGTTACATACCTGGAAGGAATAAGGGCTATTTAGGGTCACGACAGGGTTATAAATCAAGGTAAACAGAAAACGGATGCTCCGTTGCAGCGTTGTGATGTCTTGTCCACCACTCGGGTTCTGTAAGAGCATACTTGGCCCGATAAGTTGCTCCAGGCAGGTGCGTAGTTTGGGACGTTGGAGGCCGGGGACGACGACACGTCCATTTATGAATATGGTAGCCACGAATCATTGGCTAGACGCCAAGGGAGGAGCCAGAAAAGGTTCTTCGGAAAGAGAGAGCGTAGCGACAGAAATGATAACGGGCGTGATCGTCGCCATAGACGAGAACACTATCTTCTTTGCCTGTCAGTAGCGGTGTGGACATGCGAGGGGCTGGAGCCTTTTCAATGGCACAGTTGGGTGAGATCTGAGGCGCCCGTCGTGCTCGCTTCGCGGCATGGACTTCCTTGACTATATCCGGAAAAATCGTTGAAACGACATCCGGAAAAAAGGAAAGCGGATAACAATTTGTGCTGTTTAGGATTTTAAACTAATAATTGAATAAACCTATTGAATTCAACTGAATATGAACCACAAGTACAAATTACTGTACAGCAAAAAAACAACAACAAAAAAACCAACATTCTTAATTACTGAATGTATTGTTTTATAAGAAGTTACATCAAGCTACTGTTAAGTGAAATAAGAAATTATACTAACAAAGTGTGATTTTTCTTGGATAACAGAGTCTTAGCCCCTATGAAAAACATACCATGTTAATTTGGCTGCTTTGACGGGAATGGGGGCCAGAAAGTGCGGTACTGTTTCACATACGCTACTGTGCGTGCGTGCGGGTAAAGACAATGGCGTTGCTTTTTATGGAGCTGGAAACCGTTCAGGCGTAAAATATCAGACTTTGGATGTGTATGCGGGCGTTTTTGTTGATACCAAATTAGTTTCAGTTTTAATTTCAGCAGTTACGAAACCGGTTTTGATAGTTTTGCTTGAAATAACAAGTGCATAGTTTTGTGTACATTTTCAACAACATGGCGGAGCTACTGTAGCTACTGAGCTCCACAAATACTAATATAACCCTTTTCATTTAGCCCATTTGCCCATTGTAAGGCATTGCTATAAAAAAGATTTTCAACAAACGTGGTTGATCACTTTCAGCCATGTTGTTTTCGAAGTAAACTAGTTTTCGGATGGAACGAACCGATGAAACCGCCTCCCGTAGGAGTTTCGATTGTTTCGAAAAACCGGTTTCGGTTTTCGTAAAAAACCCGATTAAAACTGGTTTTAGTTTAATTGAAACTGTTACAACAAATACACAGTTCATGAAACCGATATAAAACCGAAACCAGTTTATTACCAACAAAAACGCCCTTTTTGTGACGGGCTAAGCGCTAGTGGTATTGAATGTGTATCGAAACCCAGTCTCGTGATTTTCGATAACAGCACCTAGTTTAGAGTAATTAATAGCCTGCCTTATTCATCGTCGGGTACCCCCGATACACACTATGTATGAAGTGTAGAGCAAGAAAGTACCAAGGTTGCCGACGACGGCATAATTGTTTACGGCTGACTTTTCGTTCCAAAATACAACGAGTGCTTTTAACAGACTTCATATAATAATTTGTTTTACTTTTAATTAAATAATAGCATTTGGTTATGTAACAACGTGCTGTTTCAGTTAATCTTATTTTTTGTATATGCCATGCACTTGTTTTGCTTGTAAAGTTTTAATTATGATATCGCATATGCTCCAATATGGGCCAAGAGAATAACACCTGAAACTTGGATTGCTTCCTGACCCGAATAGACATATCTTTAAACATTTAGTTTGACGCCACAATGCACAAAATGTTGAACTTTACTGCACTTTCATAATCAAAGGTCAAGTCAGTGTTTCGCACATTAAACGAGATCATAAGATTAAACCCGCGAAGGCTTTTGTTTTGGTTTGATGACGATTTATTTTATTGGAAGAAGTCAATAAGTCAATGATTTTGGCATACACCGGATATAATCGAATATGATCAGTGTTGAAACTTATCCAAAACTGCTGGAACACAATACCAATCACCACATCATGCCCAAATGATCACAGTCGGCTTCTAGACTGACGCACGAAATATGTATGTTTTTTTTTCATTCGAGGTACCATATCTGTGGCAATGTTAAGTCGCTGTAACTCATTCCGAGGAGGCTGAATTACCTTATCGCGTATGTGTATTCTTACTGGGATATCATAATATGTTCGGTCTCCACAATAGGTGACGAGTTCACACCCGGATAGATTAAACGCAGGTAAAAAGAATGGAATACAATTCTCAGCTCATTAATTCTTTTGTTTGATTGCAAATCAACATTCCCTTTCAATAGTTAACATAGATTTTACTATTTTACACTGAAATCAATTAGTGATTACACCGGACTTAAAACGACGTAAACTAATGTACACAGACGCTTTATTTCCAGCGACACTTCGCCGGAAGCAGCGAAGACAGGAGGTGCGCGATCTTCGGCCATTCTCGGCACCACCCGATTTGCGTGCGCGGCGGCTCCACGTTGCTAGGCGTCACCCCGGCTCGCTCCCGTGGTTAGACACATCCTCGCCTGCCTACGGTTACACAGGGATCCTGAAGGATTCTGGATCTGTGCGGCTGCAGCACTTCTGCTTCACGCTTCTGAGAGAAGTAGGCATTCACCAAGAACTAGTGCTAGATCGACTGCCTGGTAAGTCTGTGGCTAGATACTACAGTGACGAATGGTTTTAATGAAACTACCGAAGAAATGTGATACATTTTGTGTCACGTTTTGGCTAAATACCACTTCTATATCCTGTTTTAAAGGGGCACAATAATAACTATTATCCTTTGTGTGTGTGTGTGTGTGTGTGTGCGTGCGTGCGTGCGTGCGTGCGTGCGTGCGTGTTTTTGTTTCAATTAATAGCTTCGTGGTTAAACATAAGCATTTATTCAAACCAAAAAAATATGTCATCAGCCTATATTGTGCACCTTTAAATAATGTTTTTTTGTCCTTTAAACCTAGAATACTAACCCTGATACACTAACTTTATAATCTCCTTATTTAGATAATACTTATTTCACCTGTCCCTAATTCCCTACTGTGACATGTCTATGAATTGTCGCGTTACCCTTTCTAGTATAATACACACTAACTTGCAGCAAAGACACTCTCGAAGGCCAACGCTACAATGACGTCACGCTCCGCGAGGCCTTCATCGCGGGGAAACACAGGAACAAGACCTGGGTCACGCCAAAGCTCTCGCACTTCCGTAGAAATGACTTTGGTCGAAGCTGGAAATGGAAAAGGCGACGTTTCTGTGAAATCATCGGATATCAGTGATAACACAGTCTCGGAAAAACTAGATGAAATCTATACAAATGTATGGAACCGTCATTTACCTTTAATTACTAGTTTGTTTAAAAATCTAATAACATGAATAATTAAAAACACACACATAATAAACAACACAACAATAACAACAACAACAACAACAACAACAACAACAACAACAACACAATCAACATCAACGACAAGAATAACTATGCCAACGGCAACGAAAACCCACCACCACCACCACCACCACCACCACCGTGAAACCGTGTAATCGTGAAATCTTGAGGTTAAACTGGTGAAATCATGAATTCGAGAAATGAAAACCATATTTTGTGACAAGGAAATCATAGAATATTGAATTTGAAATGTCACCATCTGTCTCGTAAACAAGGGAATACTTTGTTTTTGTATACAATAACTTGTAAATGTCACCACCTGTCTCGTAAACAAGGGAATACTTTGTTTTTGTATACAATAACTCGTCGTACACATTATACATACGTTTTATGATATTAAATATTTTTAATATTGTTCAATATTGGATTCGTAAAAAGTATTTTTTCATAATCATTTATAATTTACAAGTTTTATTTCACTTCTTATCTCTCTAACAATTTGAAATCCACCACTTTCTACTTGAAAAACAGAACGTGTCTTGTAACCATTCAGCTATAGGGAATTTGATACTTATTGCATGTGCACAATCATTGCATTGGGCAAAGACATGTGTTTGACAATGGGTGACAACTGTATCTGTATACCGATCATAATGTTTTACGCATAATCTTTGCTGTATTTTAGAAGTTATGAAACTTTTTTAAAATCAGGGGAAGGAGTCCAGTGGAACGATTAAGCCTTTGTGGTACCCAGAGCAGAACCAAACGTCAACACGTGCAGAAATACATCCACTACCGGTAATGTTACTTTTCTTTTAAGAAAGTCTTACGGCCTAGCACGAATATATTGTTGAATAAAATGTTTATAAATGGTGTCCTGACAAGAGCCACACTAACCGACAAATATAACTAATATTTTCGCATTAAGTTGAAACAATTTAGCAAAATGAATTCTAAAACGTCGTTTTTTCCGTAACCATAGGGCGGTGGTCTCGCTAGGGAGTCTACCATGGTCGGCGTGTACTCGAACCTCACCGCGCATTCACGCCAACAAACGGGTATGAGGGTTCCACAAAAATCAACGCTCTCCATCGCAGGGTCTGGCCCGGAGATGAAGGTAATGCAAAACAAATTTCTGTCCAACGCAGGGTCTGAACCCGGAGATGAAGGTAATGCAAAACAAATTTCTGTCCACCGCAAGCTCTGGCCCGGAGATGAAGGTAATGCAAAACAAATTTCTGTCCACCGCAGGTTTTGAACCCGGAGACGAAGGTAATGCAAAATAAATTTCTGTCCAGCGCAGGGTCTGAACCAGGAGATGAAGGTAATGCAAAACAAATTTCTGTCCACCGCAGGGTCTGAACCCAGAGATGAAGGTAATGCAAAACAAATTTCTGTCCACCGCAGGGTCTGAACCCAGAGATGAAAGTAATGCAAAACAAATTTCTGTCCACCGCAGGGTCTTTACCCGAAGATGAAGGTAGTGCAAAACAAATTTCTGTCCATCGCAGGGTCTGGTCCGGAGATGAAGGTAGTGCAAAACAAATTTCTGTCCATCGTAGGGTCTGGCCCGGAGACGAAGGTAGTGCAAAACAAACTCTCTGTCAATCGCAGGGTCTGGTTCGGAGATGAAGGTACATGTAATGCAAAACAAATTTCTGTCCATCGCTTGGTCTTGCCCGGAGATGAAGGTAATGCAAAACAAACTCTCTGTCAATCGCAGGGTCTGGCCTGGAGATGAAGGTAATGCAAAACAAACTCTGTCCATCGCAGGGTTTGGCCCGGAGATGAAGGTAATGTAAAACCAACTCTCTGTCTATTGCAGGGTCTGGCCCGGAGATGAAGGTAATACAAAACAAACACTCTGTCCATCACAGGGTCTGAACCCAGAGATGAAGGTAATGCAAAACAAACTCTCTGTCCATCGCAGGGTCTGGCCCGGAGTTGATGGTAATGCAAAAAAACAACACTCTGTCCATCGCAGGGTCTGAACCCAGAGATGAAGGTAATGCAAAACAAACTCTCTGTTCATCGCAGGGTCTGAACCCAGAGATGAAGGTAATGCAAAACAAACTCTCTGTCCATCGCAGGGTCTGGCCCGGAAATGAAGGGTAATGCAAAACCAACTCTCTGTTCATCGCAGGGTCTTGCCCGGAGATGAAGGTAATGCAAAACAAACTCTCTGTCCATCGCAGGGTCTGGCCCGGAGATGAAGGTAATACAAAACAAACTCTCTGTCCATCGCAGGGTCTGGCCCAGAGGTGAAGGTTATGCAAAACAAACTCTCTGTCCATCGCATGGTCTGAACCCGGAGATGAAGGTAATGCAAAACCAACTTTCTGTCCATTGCAGGGTCAGACCCCGAGATGAAGGTAATGCAAAACAACTTCTCTGTCCATCGCAGGGTCTGAATCCGGAGATGAATGTAATGCGAAACAACACTCTGTCCATCGCAGGGTCTGGTCCAGAGATAAATGAATGCAAAAAAAACCTATCTGTCCATCGCAGGGTCTGGTTTGGAGATGAATGAATGCAAAAACCCTCTCTGTCCATCACAGGGTCTGGTCCGGAGATAAAGGTAATGCAAAACAAACTCTCTGTCCACCGCAGGATCTGACCCGGAGATGAAGGTAGTGCAGAAAAAACAACTCTCTGTCCATTGCAGGGTCTGGCCCTGAGATGAAGGTAGTGCAAACAAAAACCTCTCTGTCTCAGATCATGTCATTAAAAGGTTCATGAAGCAGATAACTTTTCTGGCCATCATCTTTGGAATCGGAATAATGAACACAATCACATTAAAAGCATGTAGACAGTTTCACAACCAGCACGTATCGTTATTGTGCATCTCTCAAATTGTGACAACACACAGTAACCACTGACTTATCACCGTCGTTTCATTATACGTGCATATACATAATGAATTAGAAAGAAGTGTGACCAGTCCATGGATCGAAGCCTGTACACAGTCATACCCCAGCATCAGCTAATCGACGAAATGGAGGATTTTTTTACGACATATTTTACCTTTAAAAACCTTCTTTTCAGCTACTGCAGGCGGTGGCTCAGGGGGACGGTGCCGTGGTCCGGCGTCTGGTCTATGACAACCCAACCATGAATCTCCATGTTGTAGATAGGGTAAGGACTTTTCTTAAGGCCAATAATAATTAATATGACAAGAACAGCGGAAGGACCATAACTTCATTGTGCACAACCTCTGTTTTCCTTTCGACAGAACAAGCGGACGGTGCTCCACCACTGCCTGGAGGCAAGGCCACTGTCCCTAGAGGTCCTCCACTTCCTGCTAAAGAAGGCCCCACCACTCGATGTCCTAGACACGGTATTGTACACGTTTAAAACGCCTTTGTCTGATTCTCAATATACATTCTACTGTGAGAAGTTATTCATAAATTTGTTTTAATTGCAACACGACAGTTGTATTTCCCTGTTGTTATAGAGTGACCAGACGCCGCTTCATATTGCTGTTAAAAATGACGACGTCATGTGCACCTACCTGCTGCTGAAATATGGCGCTGACGCGAACGTGCAGGCAAAGGTATCAATTTGTATATTTATTTAATCAGATGACCTACACTGTATTAATTGTATATTTTCTTATCAATTTTGTGCGTTGTAGACTCCACACGTATTTTATCTGTTTCATAACTTCACAAAGAAAACGTTTTCGGTGAATTCAATTTTGCTGGAAAACTTTCCTCCCACCTCAAATAAGAAGATCCAACAATGTTTGACATGCTGAAAATCATTATCTTGCCCACGGGCACAGATAAAATAAGTGACCGTATGGAACTCCTTTTTTATTATCATCAAACAATTACCTCTCTTGTTGAAGATCGTCGTCTGTAGCATCATGGAAACCTTGTATTGTGGCAATATTTAAACTCAAAATTAATTATTTCGCGCTTCAAATAGCACCAAAATAGGTTTTCACGCTGCATTCAAGAAATAATGCTGCTTTCTCCTCAGAACCATTTAAAGAATAATTTGACTATTTCCATAATCTGAATCACTGCGTGGATATCCATGACAACCCGGAATTATCACATATCTATCACGTTCCAGTTCCAGCGAAAAATACATTTTTACTTTTTTTGTTGTTGAACTGAGGTGGCAGAAAAAGCATCTACCATAGCCGCTCGTGTAAAATCGGAAGCTCAGCCGGGCACGCTGCGTAGTCGGTAAATCGCCAAGCATCGTTACCTTGAAACACAGGTGCCCTCGAATTTTTCGATCCGGACCGGAAACACATGCTATATATCATTATTAAATAACTCATAAAAAGGTTTAATACTCATTTTTATTTAATTACAGATCACATCTCATATTCTCGCTTGAGGTAAATACACTTAATTTACATTAACTTATTTAATTTGCCAGCGGACTGGCCGGACGGCACTGCACGAGGCGACGTCACGGAGTCACGTGAGGGTCACGGAGGTTTTGCTGTGCCACGGCGCCAACCCGGGTTTCAAGGATAAGGTCCGTATGCTGGGTCACAGAAATAAGCTGAGTTCAATGTTATGCATGGCAACAGAAATAGGCTGAAGTCAATGTTATGCTGGGTCACAGAAATAGGCTGAAGGCAATGTTAAGTAGGCTGGGTCACAGAAATAGGCTGAAGGCAATGTTAAGTAGGCTGGGTCACAGAAATAGGCTGAAGGCAATGTTAAGTAGGCTGGGTCACAGAAATAGGCTGAAGGCAATGTTATGCTGGGTCACAGAAATAGGCTGAAGGCAATGTTATGCTGGGTCACAGAAATAGGCTGAAGGCAATGTTAAGTAGGCTGGGTCACAGAAATAGGCTGAAGGCAATGTTAAGTAGGCTGGGTCACAGAAATACGCCGAAGGCAATGTTAAGTAGGCTGGGTCACAGAAATACGCTGAAGGCAATGTTAAGTAGGCTGGGTCAAAGAAATAGGCTGGAGGCAATTTTAAGTAGGCTGGGTCACAGAATTAGGCTGAAGGTAATGTTAAGTAGGCTGGGTCACAGAAATAGACTGAAGTCAATGTAATGCTGGGTCACAGAAATAGGCTGAAGTCAATGTTTAGTATGCTGGGTCACAGAAATAGGCTGAAGGCAATGTTTAGTATGCTGGGTCACAGAAATAGGCTGAAGTCAATGTTAAGTAGGCTGGGTCACAGAACTAGGCTGAAGGCAATGTTTAGTAGGCTGGGTCACAGAAATAGGCTGAAGTCAATGTTAAGTAGGCTGGGTCACAGAAATAGGCGAAAGTCAATGTTAAGTAGGCTGGGTCACAGAAATACGCTGAAGTCAATGTTATGCTGGGTCACAGAAATACGCTGAAGTCAATGTTAAGTAGGCTGGGTCACAGAAATACGCTGAAGGCAATGTTAAGTAGGCTGGGTCACAGAAATAGGCTGAAGTCAATGTTAAGTAGGCTGGGTCACAGAAATAGGCTGAAGGCAATGTTAAGTAGACTGGGTCAAAGAAATAGTCTGAAGGCAATGTTAAGTAGGCTGGGTCACAGAAATAGGCTGAAAGCAATGTTAAGTAGGCTGGGTCAAAGAAATGGGCTGAAGGCAATGTTAAGTAGGCTGTGTCAAAGAAATAGGCTGAAAGCAATGTTAAGTAGGCTGGGTCAAAGAAATAGGCTGAAAGCAATGTTAAGTAGGCTTGGTCAAAGAAATGGGCTGAAGGTAATGTTAAGTAGGCTGTGTCACAGAAAAAGGCAGAAGGCAATGTCAAGATCATTGAATGAACAGATTTTGAAAGAGTAGTACAATGTATTTATTTAAAAATACTTAGTACAAGAAATGTGGAATGACATGAACTATTTCTTGTTAAAAGGACTGTGTCACAGACTGGCACCAAAAAAAGTTTTTTTCTGTAACGAATCTCAGAACAATTATCTAATAGAATGTGTTACGCTTTGATATCATAATTGTTAAAAAAAAGTACCAAAATGTAAAAAAAAAATTGTGTCGGAGACCGGGTTCGAACCCGCGTCGCCAAAATTGAAGTTCAGCGTCTTACTCACTGAGCTTCAAAGGCTTATTCTAATTGGTTGACATAATTAAGCTATACACATACCTCGGTAATATCACGTGATAACACCGACTAGCCAATCACGCATAAGGAATGAATTCTACCTGGTAGACATACCCAGTAGTCTTTTTTTAATGTAAAAATACGAAATAACTGCTAAACTTAAATAAAGTGTAAACTATGTTGTACTTCAGTTAGTATTATAAAGTTTCAATGCATTGTACACATCGATGCCAAGTTTATGTCAGTTTTCGACACTTTTTTTCGCTATTTTATCATACGTGAGACAGCCCCTTTAATTGAAATGGCAGTATAGCATCGAGGTAAAAGTTGTGCGTAAAACAAGAAATGACGTTAACTTTCATTGTTCATTCATCAATGAGTTTTTATCATTTTGTTTATAGGAAGGCCGCACACCAGGCGATGTTTGCAAATCCAATTTCCCGCGAACACAGTATGACGCCATGGTAATCCAGGCAGACGAAAAAAGGTTTGTGTCGTCTGCAGCAGTTAAGTAGATACATTATCATGATAACATGGCCTTGCATATATTCTCAGTATAAAATTAAGTCTTCTGAAAATCATCATCTTATCACACTATATTTAAAAAAACAAGACTTTCATATGTACAAGTTAATGACGTATCGTTGCGCTAGTTTCTCCCGCGAAAAAGATGCACACGATATTGGTGAACAATCGTGTTAAATTTTTTTATTAAATGAAAATACATGAGGAAGGGCTATTTTGACTAATTCTCGTACGATGGGAAATGTTAAATGCAACATTTCAGAATGGCAATTCACGACATAAGACCCGATGAAGGAATGCAATCAAGTAAAATCGGATTGTCAATAGAAGCTAAAGACGAAAATCTGCATAACAAAACTTGGATTTGCAAGAGACAAAGTTTGGAAGAGTTTAATGGAAAATTTCCAATCGAACAAATCGATGACGTCATAAGTGACGTATACACGTGTCGATTTCTCGAGAGCACTGTTGGCGGGCTGTTTTCTGTGACACTCCGCCTATTCGACAGTGGTGTCACATCAAGGGAGGAGGTCCGTGTGCTGACCTCGGGCGACAAGGTCATAGTCGACGTCTCTCAAGAAAGTACAGACAAGGTATACATGTTTGTGTAGTTCATGTCAAACAGAGAATGTTTCTCATTTATTTAGGCATTGAAAGCTAAACCTACAAACGTTTTCTAGCACATTTGATAAGCATTTCCGGTGAAAGTGGGCGTGCTGGAAAATCACATCTAGCACCCCCCATGTCAGATGAGTCACGCACAACAACTCGCAAATACCCATATCATTGCTGTATGGTTCATGGAAATACCATTATGACGTTTCAATAAAAGCGCAATCAAATGTTTATAAGTATATATTTTTTTAAATAAAACAAAATAAAATAATAACCACAAACACGATATTAGCGGATCTAGTTGACCTTGATATAAATTCCATACGTGTTTTGACGTCGGAAATCAATGCGCCCGCGCTTTTGAGTGAAAAGTACACTTTACACCAATGGTTGTTTACAGGAAATAAAGATCTCAGATAAAAAAAATTCGCTCCTCGGACATGCTGCGTTGCTTGTAACTCGGCGAGTCTTGTTATCGGCTTACACGCGTGCTTCGGGTCGGATTTGTTTTATCCGAACTGGAAACACATGTCATATATTATGTATCTATGCCATACATGCCTTTAATGATAATAATGCTCAGCTCTCCTCGCCCTTTGTCAGATTCCTGCAAATGCTATTCGATACATGATTTTTCAGAAATGTTGGTGTGTTTTTTTACAAAAACGAAAATAACATATTTCAGTTATCCATAACATTTGAATGTGAAATGACAGACGATATCAGTTTAGTTGCTGTATGCAGACCGAAAATTGAAAGATTTGAGGTCGGTAAAACTGCCGCGACGATGACGTCATCCCTTGACGACAGAGTTCACATCACTGTCGGTGAGGGGGCGTTTGGCGGAAAGTCAACCGTTTCTCTACAGGTAATCACTGTAAAATTGATACGAATTCATTCAAATATTAAAGATTTAAGTTTACCAGCTCCTTAAGATATATTTCTACCATTGCTTGCCAGGTCCTGGAAATGTCAGAAGAGGAAGATATTTCCGCAGAACTGATCTTGGCATCTACGCCGTTTTACTTCATAAACGCTGACCACAGGACTAAGAAGCGCTTAGAAGTCGAAGTAAGTATAAACGGGTGCACATATATAGCCTGTATGTATTAACTTTAAGAAAAAACGTAAACCAACAATTAACAAAAGATATGATAGACAATTTCGCTCCAGGACACACTTGTTAGTTACTCTGGTAAAAACAATCGTGTTTAATATTTGTGTTTCCTTGTCCCCAGTTACCAGTGCCAGTGGTATCTGATGGGACGGAGAAGCTGGTGGTTCTAAAGAAGACGGGCGACACCTGGTCCCCGGTCCATAAACAACTTGGCGACCCTGACGTTCACTCAGTGAAATGCGCGCCGGAAGGGCTCCCAGCGTAAGCAAAAAATGCATGCTATTTGTCGTTTTGTTTTTGTTTAAATTAAGCAGCTATATAATAAAAACGTACTGAAATGTATGTAATACTTCTAAGATTGTACTAACCGTAACGTTTGCTTTAATACAGGTGTCTAGTGGTAGCAGTTACACGAAGTACGGATGGCGAAGAGAACCATGACAGTGTTGCAATGGAGATCCAGGAAGCGTATCGATCGGCTGTTGATCCAGCGGTGGTCGTCTGCTTCCTGTGTATGTCCCGGCGGGTGGGCACTTATTGTAGGTTCAGCGTGGTTCTGGAGTGTTGCACCATTAAAACCAGGGACCAGCGGATGAGATACTGGACGGCAGAAGGATACAGTGAACACACTGGAGATACGAAAGACGAAGAAAAAATGTTTGTTATGAAAGTCAGGTCCACCCAAGCATTTACTATAATTTTCCATGACAATCCAATTGCCAGGAAAGATCCAAGGACGTTTTGTTTAGAGTTTCATACCAAACGACAAAACGTAATACAGTTCGATGTGGAGCTCAAGGGCAAAAGTGTGCAGTATATGAACGGACGACTGTATATCTACGACAAAAACACTGACGCCGACCGTGACAAGCCTATAGGTGACAACCCACTTACGCATTTTGAAATTAATCTAGTGCTCAACCATGTAGAAGCTGAACTTTCAAACGTAATCCAGCGGTCGACAGACAGCAGTAGGGCAAGCAAGAGTCTCACATCAGATACTTCCCAGCCGTCCACCCGGAGTGCGTCCGCCAAATATAAGTCAAAGACCCCTATTGATGGCCTGTCCCGCCTCCAGGCCACCCTGAATCGGGCCATGAACAACATTGACCCGATAGAGACAACACCAGAGCCACTTCCGCCTGTTGATAGTGAAACTGTCGCAGATCCTGATTACAAGTTCTTAAACAACAACGAAAATGCTGGTTTGTTAACTGTAGTTTACCTTTTCCGACATTCACATTGTGAATGTCAAATATTATATATGTCGTGAACGTGGCTAATGGAGCGAATGCCGTGAGTTATGCGAATGTTCTGAATATCGTGAACGTCGTGATTGTTGCTCAGATAGTAAAATTGGAATGCTGCGAATGACATTTAAATCTTTATTTCAATATGTAAAGTCGAACCATATGCTCAATTAACTTGACACAACTCTTCTATTCAGTGTTTCTGGATGATGAACTACTGGACTGGCTCGTGTCCAATTTCGGGGTCACGTGGTACAAGGCGCTCGTGCTGATGGGCGTCCCCTTCTCCGAAATCGAGGATGCGCTAACTTCATCATCTAACATCAGTGTTACCAAGAGACAGGTGAGAATTTATATATTGAATTAGGGTTAAGGGTGCATAGCAGAGTTAGATACTGGAGCATGGACTTTGGAATTAAAGGTACTGTTACTGGTGAAAAAAAGAAACTTACCTTATAGGAAAACATTTATTTTGTTTTGCATTTGTATCTTGCCATGTACGTTTCGACTGGAAATGAGTGTTATGCAAATGTTTTATACCATTCCCAACAGTTAATCCGGAAGTGGCGTGACGGGACCCAGTCCCGAGCGGACGTAGGCGTGCCGCTGCTACTAGGAGCACTGTTTAAGGGAGGCCACCGCAGTCTCGCCACAAACGTGCAGCTGAACCTTAGGAATTGGTGGGTTAGAAGTGGTCCCAGCATGTTATATATAATTTAACATGAAGAGGTTTTGCCATCCGATCTGTACTAATATCCCCCTTGTTTTACACTAGGTAGTCATTGTTATTGTCCATAGTATTGAACAGTAGTAAGATTGTTCCAGAACATTACACAACACTTCAACAGCTTTCTCTTAAATTCTTATGAAGGTTGTTTATTATAAAACTTCTGTACATGGAAAAAAAAATAATCTAGAACACTTAAACAATTCCTGATGTTTTAAAGCTCTAAGTCACATAAAGATTAAGAAATCAGATTATAAAACAATGAAGAATTGAATTCAATGTATATGAAATATATAAAATGCACCACTCCTTACAGGTACGGCGAACACAATGAAGGTGACCATCCACTGTACGACTGGCTTACGAACGCCTACCAGAACTCTGACTTGTTTGTCCCGTCAGGTTGGTAAATTTGAATGAACTTTGTTGTTGTATTTTCTTGGGATTAATAATGAATGTTTTATTTAAAGTCAGTTTTATTAAATAGTTCTGGTTTTCACGATTTTACAGATTATCCCAAACCGATGTCGGACCAGTATCTCGTGTTGATGTCAGACGAACTCCCGCTCTCACGTGACCTCACACGCGTGCTCTCACTGCCGGACAAGGAATCTGATGACGTCATCAATGCTGAATTTCTGCTTCATGATGGAATCAGACTAATGAAGGTGCACGATGTAGTTTAAATAAACACAATATAGGATGCATTTTTAAAAAGACAGAAGCGTTGATATCTTTCTTTCGTGGCCACTAATACCCCTGTTAAATAATCGCCAAAATATAATAGTTTTAATGTATACAAGGCGAAGCCGTTATATGTCTTTTTGCTTTTGATCACTAAAATCAAATGAGTTAATCATAAATTCAATGTATTTACATGGACCTATATTTTGCCCTTTAAAACCATAAAATTCCTTTTGATTTGAATTGTTAATGATGTTTTAACTATCCATTACTATTATGTGCAAACTCATTCCTGTTAAAAAATAGTTTTCATTTATCTTGAGTCTTTTATCAAGGCTCTTCAAGCTCTTCTGGCATTGTTAAACTGCAGTGATTCATAATTATCTTATGCCAGACCGTTGGTATGAGTGATCCCTTTGACCAATGTGGAGAAATATACTTTTAGACAAAATGTTACTATTTATTTACAGGTAATGCGACACTAAAAAGTGGGAATGCATTTATTGAAATGACTGTGTATTTAAGAGCCTTGCTTGCCATTTAGATTTTGTCGTTATACCGTGATCGGACGCCGCGTACAGTGGATGCGTTAGAGCATCTGATCGATGTCCTCGGCAACCTTGGTTACGACAGTATCCGTAACTACGCCATCATGTGCGCCAAGGCTTGGTAAGTACACACGCACCTAAGCCATCATGTGCGTTAAAGCTTGGTAAGTACACACGCAACTACGCCATCATGTGCGCCAAGGCTTGGTAAGTACACACACAACTAAACCATCATATGCGCCAAGGCATGGTAAGTACACACGCAACTAAGCCATCATGTGACCCAAGGCTTGGTTAGTACTCACCCAACTACGCCATCATGTTCGCCAAGGCTTGGTTAGTACACACGCAACAACGCCATCATGTGCGCCAAGGCTTGGTAAGTACACACACAACTAAACCATCATATGCGCCAAGGCATGGTTAGTACACACGCAACTAAGCCATCATGTTCGCCAAGGCTTGGTTAGTACACACCCAACTACGCCATCATGTTCGCCAATGCTTGGTTAGTACACACCCAACAACGCCATCATGTACGTCAAAGCTTGGTAAGTACACACGCAACTACGCCATCATGTTCGCCAAGGCTTGGTTAGTACACACCCAACTACGCCATCATGTGCGTCAAAGCTTGGTAAGTACACACCCAACTACGCCACTATGTGCGTCAATACATGGTTAGTACACACCCAACTACGCCATCATGTTCGCCAATGCTTGGTAAGTACACACCCAACTACGCCATCATGTGCGTCAAGTCTTTGTTAGTGCCACCCAACTACGCCATTATGTATGTCAAAGCTTGATAAGTACAACCGCAACTACGCCATAATGTGCGTCAAGGCTTGGTAAGTACACACCCAACTACGCCATCATGTGCGTCAAGTCTTTGTTAGTACACACCCAACTACGCCATCATGTGCGTCAAGTCTTTGTTAGTGCACACCCAACTACGCCATTATGTGCGTCAAGGCTTGGTAAGTACACACCCAACTACGCCATCATGTTCGCCAAGGCTTGGTTAGTACACACCCAACTGCGCCATCATGTGCGTCAAGTCTTTGTTAGTGCACACCCAACTACGCCATTATGTGCGTCAAAGCTTGGTAAGTACACAACCAACTACGCCATCATGTTCGCCAAGGCTTGGTTAGTACACACCCAACTACGCCATCATGTTCGCCAAGGCTTGGTTAGTACACACCCAACTACGCCATCATGTTCGCCAAGGCTTGGTTAGTACACACCCAACTACGCCATCATGTGCGGCAAAGCTTGGTAAGTACACACCCAACTACGCCATCATGTTCGCCAAGGCTTGGTTAGTACACACCCAACTACGCCATCATGTTCGCCAAGGCTTGGTTAGTACACACCCAACTACGCCATCATGTTCGCCAAGGCTTGGTTAGTACACACGCAACTACGCCATCATGTTCGCCAAGGCTTGGTTAGTACACACCCAACTACGCCATCATGTTCGCCAAGGCTTGGTTAGTACACACCCAACTACGCCATCATGTTCGCCAAGGCTTGGTTAGTACACACCCAACTACGCCATCATGTTCGCCAAGGCTTGGTTAGTACACACCCAACTACGCCATCATGTTCGCCAAGGCTTGGTAAGTACACACGCAACTACGCAATCATGTGATCCAAGGCTTGGTTAGTACACACCCAACTACGCCATCATGTGACCCAAGGCTTGGTAAGTACACACGCAACTACGCCATCATGTGACCAAAGGCTTGGTTAGTACACACGCAACTACGCCATCATGTGACCCAAGGCTTGGTAAGTACACTCGCAACTACGCCATCATGTGACCCAAGGCTTGGTTAGTACACACGCAACTACGCCATCATTTGACCCAAGGCTTGGTTAGTACACACGCAACTACGCCATCATGTGACCCAAGGCTTGGTAAGTACATACTTCCCAAAATACGTTTTTGTATACGCTATAAAGACATAGTAGTACCAATCGTTATATCAGACTTTCCTTAAATTTAATGTGCTTAAAACTCGAAAATGTCGAGTGACATTATTTGGTTCTCCTGCATGTACGGACAACAAATAATGACTTGACATGAATGTTTTATACAGGCTACGGCGCACTGCCACCAGGAAAGATGACCCACTCCGCTACCAGGTCGATTCGTTGTTGAAGAAACTATAGGAACTACGCTTCTACATTCCTAGTTGACGTTGTATTTTGAACATAGTACTTGCGTCTACACACAGTTGTAGTTATTGTTTGAACCTCAAACCGAGCGACGGTGGACAGATGCTGTACCAATATTCCTTAATTCTTTGTAATGTTTTTTGGATTTTTGTTATTCAATTAGTATCTATATTTATGCGTTGTATCAATGGTTATACAAAATATAATATACATTTATATCCCATAGTAGTGATGAAATATATGTAGCTTCACATTGTAGCAAATGTAGCCAGTGCATGCACATGGCTTCTAAATCGACACTATGGATGGTCCCCCCTTAATTTGTTTGCATCGATTTATTAAGTATTTGGACCTTACAAACATAATTATGCATTACAAATAAAGACCTGTTCTAAGTTTCAAATATAGTTTATTGTTATTTATTTACATTGTCTTCTGCTAGATTATCGGTCTTGGTGTCTCCGCAACAATAACTAGAATGATGACATCACCAATGCAACTGTTTTCCATTGAATGGTGCCTGAGTTAAGTTTAAAATATAAAAAATAAAAGGGCTCGAGGGTTAAGGGCCTATATTCACTAACGTCTTGAGCCTGAAATTGATACACAGACTTAATAGGCATATTTTAACGTTGTTGTAAATATGCTAGTACAGCAGCAAATATAGTGAACAGAGTTATATTTAACATATTATATGTTCTACAATCAGGCACATATCTTTTGTCAAAATTAGTTATATATTACATACTACAATTTTCTTTAAATAAATTGTATCGTCATTTCTAAAGATAAATTCACAGCAACGTGAAAAGATGTTAAAAATGTATGAAAGAAGTGTTTATGTGCTATCTGTAAGCGTGCTAAGGATCGAACAAACATTTACTTCAACTTTCTTAAAGTAAAAAAATGAAAAAAAGTTTATTATAAAACAATTTAATAATACTATTGAAAGAGGTTGTTTTAACATGTTTATTTTTTTAAGTCGGATATATTTTGGAACGCATGATTTTAATACTATTGAAAAACATCTTCAAATACTTACGCTTACCGTATATTTGTAGCAGTATATATGTATAATGAGCTTATTTACAGTAATCACAAAACGAAAAAGGCATAGAACAAGACAAAGAAAACGTTTAGAATTGCATCATGTACATATTATATATCTTGAGTAGAACTTTTTTTCGATTTGCATATATTTTAATGATGGAATCCTTGGCCAAAAGCATTGCATCTTTCTACAAAATTCCGTCAAGTTGTTTTTTTGCCAAGGATTGCATCAATAAATACAAGCAAAATTCAAACCAAGTAATTAAGAATATTTTTGTTTAATGGCTAAAAGCGGTACTAACAGTAACAGTAGATCAGGTTTTCGGTATAAAACATCAAATTTTGAACGTTAATATACAAAACTGAGATCCAACACGTGGTCAAAGCGGTCAATCTGTGAGAGTGCAGCCTTTACATTTAGGTTTTTTTACAAATCCAATCAGCCGTACGGCCCATGAGGACAAATACAATATTTACAAATATTTACAATGATATATACGCATACAAGATTAAGAAAAGGCACACAATAATTATTTAAACAGCGCTCAAAAAAAAACTAATAATACTTATTATAGTAAATTATACCAATTATCTGGGAAAAGGCCTAAATCTAGCACTTTATTATAAATTGCATGTAGACTTTTTAGCATTTCATACTTAACCACATCAAAAACTATTTAGCATATTATCTGGACCTGAGCTTTTGCCAGATTCAAGTGCTTGATGGCTTTAAAAATATTTTCTTTAGATATGTCTGAGTATAATTCTGAAAACATGACTTGAAATTCACTGTTTGCAAACGTTCGTTAAATGTTGATGAATAAGACTGACCTTTTACGATTACAATACAATTGAAAACTATTCCCAATTTGAAATATGGTGTAAAAGTCCTAATATGCAAAAGCATGTTATTTCCTACTACCTTGTAAAGAATTTTAATCATATTTAGGACAAAGAAATTTATCCTGATCCTTAAAGAAGGGTGATCGTTCTTGTGCTGCTAGCTATAGAAGAATAAATTAGTAAATATTCTTGCAAAAATATTTTCAATTACCTAACGGGCTAGAATAAACAAGTGGTGTGAACGAGAACATATATTAAAACTCATCAAAATTTGGTTTTAGAAATAGCCGTAGCACCAGATTTATTTTTATATTACAAACTGTTATTTAGAATGTTATAAATATTAAATCCAAGTTGTACTGTGCCTTTATAGACTATAAAAAAGCATTTGATACTCTCATACATGAGATGTCTTCTGATGTTAAAACATTATCAATTAGACTACTGCCCATGCTTCCAACCAAAAAACATTTACAAATATATAACATACACAGACACAAATCAAAAGTCGTACACCCTTTGAATCATTTTAGCAATCCATCCACTACAATATATATATACACACTTGTGTGTGTGTGTGTGTGTGTGTGTGCGTGTGTGCGTGCGTGCGTGTGTGTGCGTGTACGTGTGTGTCCTAGTTCTTATTTACCGATGGAAACCCCGGTTTTTTCGCATTCGGCATCCAGAATGTTTTATTTGTTTTCTTCACATCTGCCGGCCTTGCAAGTGATGATGTCAAGTTTCGGTTAGCCATTAGATTATGCATCTTTTCCAACATCTTTGTCACATTGTCAAGTTTTTCATCCGTCTTGCGTTGCTTGCGTTCAGACTTGTGTCTGTATTCAGCATTAAGTCTTCTTTCATCTTCAGCTCTTCTTCTTTCTTTTTCGAGTTTCTCGTTCCCTTCCTTTACAATCGTTTGCAGACTTTCAGTCTTATCTTCTAATTTCTTCAGAAATGACATGGTTCCCGTGAGATTGTCCGATAGACTCTTATTGACCACAACAAGGTCTGCCAGCTCATTCAGACTTTCTTTCAGATTTAGTAATTGGTTTCGGGTATCCATCAAGTCATGTTTTTGGCTTTCAAGTGGAGTTTTTGAGATCATTCCTTTTAAATAATCAAGCTGGTTAGATAAGGCTTCTATTTCCTCTTCAAGGCCAGCTATTTCTTCTTGACTTCTTTTCAGTTCAATTTGTTGGTCGTAGAAATCTTGCTCAGTTTGTGTTAATTGCAATCGCAGAGAAGTATTTTCTATTTTCATTTGGGATACAACTTCTGTCTCTTGGGTTTGTTCCGAGAGTGACTGCTGCAGAAACTTAACTTTCATTTTCAAACAACTTACTGTATTGGTGAACTGAACTTGTAGTCTACTTAGGTTCCGGCGAAGGTTGTTATTATCTCTAGTAACATTCAGTAAAGCGTCTTGGGTTGACGGAATTCTTGCTCCGACCAATCCAAGGTACATTTCATCAGCCTGGTTATAAAACATTGTCATTAATGTATCACAATATTTTTGTTTCACAATCAAACACTTGTATACATATATTTATAGATAATTGGTAATACGAATCTTATATAGTCAACCAGCTATTATGTTACTAAGTGGAATTCACAAACCATAACTAGATAACCTGTTAGTGTTGTACAGCATGAAAAGGTAACAGGTGGCAGCTCTGAGCACTTTCAGGTCTGTTTTTAATCTTATGATATTTATCTTTCTAAAATCGTTTCGCGAAAATTAACTTAAAGCTAGATAATTATCACGAAAATTAAGTGGTTAACACGAAACAATTCGAGAACTTTATCAGGTTATCTAACGACAGTCATATGCCACCATAATTCTTAACAATGTCTATAATACCACATTATTATATGAATCACACGGTTTTATTGTAACTTACCTCAAGATCTCCACTAGCCATGATATCCCAAGCATAAAATACAGAAAACAAGTATTTTAGAACAGCAACAAAAACTTATTCCAAACCCCAACCTGTTTCTATTTTAAACTGGGAATTCCCTTGCTAACATATGATTCCATGTAAGGCTAAGTTGCTGAAGTCTTCAACAAATGATTGGAATGATAACCATGCAGGTCAATGAGCTATTTAATAGTTTACATATTTTTCAATGGAACTATCTGTGTGCGATAGAATTGTATCAGTTTGATCACCCCTGCATTAATAGGTGATTATGACTGTGCAATGTTTTAAAGGATTTGAACTTAAATAATCGTCGTGTTCGCAATTTGTATTTTCGGCTGATTTGCTCGCGATTGTTTAAGTAGTCCAAGAACGAACAGCGTGCTACTTTTTTATATTTTGTTTCTAAGATCATAATAAGTTTTCAGAAATTGATGCATGCAAAGTGTGTAAGGCCATCTAAAATATGGACTGTTATGTGTAACGAAATGTCAATGAAATAGATTGTGATACATTTCAGCTTTGATATCGTTCACATACTCCTGATTTTCAAAAGAAATAGTCAGTAGGAACACGACCAGACCACAATGGTGCCCATGGTAAAGGATCGACGTAATCACTTAACGAGCTTTACCTCCACTGCGTTTTGGATGACAACAATGCGTCCGTGTACGACCGCCTCCTTGTTTCCCGCCATATCGCACGGTTCCATCGCGTACTACGGAAACACTACTTTGAAATATACATTAACTACAATAATGTTTTACATAAATCGATGCTTGTAAAGGCGGCATGTATTTATCCAATTTCACATCAAATCGTGAAATACTCGTGCTATTATCAAAGGAGAAAAATCTTGCCCGATAAGTTATAACTTAAAACCAAAGAGGGGACCTTGAGCCAGACACCATTTAAATCCAAGACAGCAATTTGATTGGAACGTACATGATTGGAACAGAGAAAGAACTGTGTGATTAAACTTGTAGACTCACAATTAAACATCGGTTATCGGAATTGAAATACATTCATTTTGAATATATGGCAAGCATTGACTTGGGCGCTTGCTCCATAGGCATTGTGATATGTTTTATAATATAGAACAAATTCATCAATAGTAAGATGAAATTCCATCTGATAAAAAGAGTAAAAACTAAAAACGTTAATAAAGTTACCATGATCCAGTATCTAATGAATTTACAATGAGTTATACCGATGTGCGTGCACTGGACTCGCAAGCATCGTCGCGGCACCGCAGTGGCCTTGCCAGCGAACTCGGTGTAATCGCATAGAACGCCGAGCGACGGCGTGCACTTTGAGCATGTCAAAATCAAACTCCGTCGCTCGGCATTCTGATAAGAACGCAGTGGTCCGAGTGGTCGCCGTAGCAGCGCAGTTATGTCTCCTTCAATGCTACTGGATCGCCGCGGGTGCGCACAGAGGTCGCAGTGCGAACGCAATGGTCATCGGTGGCGCTTGCACGGCGATCGTACGGCGTTCTCTGAGCTGACAGTACGTCTCTACCGCGCGTCTACGGTGCGTCTACGGCACTTACACGGAGTTTTGTTTTTCTTACTGTGCTATTACAACGATTGCACGGAACCGTCACAGCGGCCATTGCGCCCCCAATGCGTGTGTACTGCGTCAAACAGCGTTTGTATGACAACGTACCAACTCAACAAAACAGTGCATAGGAATGATATATGCAATAAACATTCATTTCACCATAACTGATGTGCAAAAGCAAGCGGGCTTACTGCATGCCTATATGCAGGAAAACCCCTGACGTGTTTCAGTATCTGTTATCATTAACAGTTGGGTATCCGGGGTCTTCCTCCATCCATAATTAGCCGGGCGTTGCAAAATGAATGAAATACTGAAATCGTTTTTATATGTAGTGCAAAGCAACACGCCGTCAGCGATGTGTGAGCGCCGTGAAAGCGCAGTACATATGTAGTGCGCGCGCCGTGACAACTCGATACACGCAGTGGAAGCGCCGTGATAGCGCCATGAGAGCGCAGACAATCGCCAACTAGAACTCCATAGGAACGCAGTAGAACGGCATGCAATTCCGTAGAAACACCAAGGTCGCCGTGAGAACGCCGTGACATCGCTAACTTCATGAAAGGTATCATTTTTTTCTGCGATCTCACGGCGCTCTTGAAAATTTAACAACACCGTCAATCGCAGTGGCAACGAGGCTAGGTGGGACAGGGGTTTCAGGCGTGGTGCTAGGCGCGTTATGGCTTATTATTGCTAAAAGTTTTTGCAGGTTGCAAGCTTGACCTTATTAACTAGAAAACAACCGAAGCAAATAACTATTCAATCCATGTTATTTTTTCATAAATTTAAGTGTTTGTAAGAAATAGCAAAGCACCTTATTTTAGCAGAAGAAAACAAGCACAAACAGCATGTATTTAAATTTTAAACATCACAACAAACCAAATAACCGGACTATATTGAAGGCTAGTCTGATCCTCTGCCAATTTCCCCAATGGGCTTTACATTATGTGGACATTTTGATGTGCAATACGTCACTGCAAATTATGATCGGAGTATACGAGAATTCCGTGACGGTATGTCTATCAGCGGAAATCACGAGTTAGCAGTTTAAAGTTACGTACACTTTATGATAAAGTGATATACGCTACTGAATTCAACAAAACGTTTTATGTTTTAAATGCTGCCAAACGCTAGGGTAAGAGTTTTTACTTACGGAATTATTTCGTTTTATTGACGATGAAGATTGTATGAAATATTAAAATATTTAATAAAAATCATGTAAAAATATACTACCAAAAGTGAATAATTTGTTTATTATGTGTATCATAAAGTACATGAACACATTTTTTTTAATTCCCAGACCAAGAGATCAGGGACCGAATCGCTCAAATCAGATAGCTCGACTGGCCAAAACTGCAGTCCAAATTCCAGGTAACTGTGGGTGGAATCGTAATAAACAAATATGAATTTGCACAGATGCACTGTGTTAAACGCCATATACTGTGTAGTAGTCAGATATAATCCGGGAGTCATCATCTGAGCCTCATAAACCAAAGTTTATTCGTTCGAACTACTCGACAAAACGTTCATATATTATCGCCTTTTTCCTGTTCGCCTTGGAGCTTGCAGTTCTAATATGGACTAGTTATGAGGAGATACAGATGTGAGCGAGTGAGACAGAAAAAGAGCGTCGATTACTCAACACACTTAAATTGTGTGCGTACAGAACATATTTTGATCATCATACCTGTAAATTATGTTCTAACTCACCCATAAATTATGCGCGTACCTTACATATTCACATTATTCAATAGTCTTGAATCATTTCGTACACCCAATTAAGCTTCCAATTGCTACTATGTTGCTCAGTTAAGAAATTTAAGAAAATGAATAAGCGGTTAATTCAGTGACTCGAATGTTATTGTCTTATAAAAGGGGTTCATGATGGCCTAGATAAACTCTCACAAAAGTCTTTTGTACACCTTTATAACGATAAGCTAAGTCATAAATATGAGTTAGTATCTCCTAATTAATAGGTAGTAAGTCGCAATTAGAATTTTGTATCTCATAATTAGGACTTAGTAAGTCATAATTATGAGGAAGTATCTCCTAATAAGGAGAAAGTAAGTCGTAATTAGAAGATAGTATTAATGTAAATGTTGGATGCCGTAATATATATGTGAATGGTGTGTGCCCTGATATATGTGAATGGTGTGTGCCCTGATATATGTGAATGGTGGTTGCCCATCTATATGTGAATGGTGGATAACCTAATATATGTGAATGTTGAATACCCTGATATATGTGAATGTTGAATACCCTAATATATGTGAATGTTGAATACCCTGATATATGTGAATGTTGAATACCCTAATATATGTGAATGTTGAATACCCTGATATATGTGAATGGTGGATACCCTAATATATGTGAATGGTGGATACCCTATTATATGTGAATAGTGGATACCCTAATATATGTAAATGTTGGATACCCTAATATGTGTGAATGTTGGATACCCTAATATATGTGAATAGTGGATACCCTAATATATGTAAATGGTGGATACCCTAATATATGTGAATAGTTGATACCCTAATATATGTGAATAGTGGATACCCTAATATGTGTGAATGTTGGATACCCTAATATATGTAAATGGTGGATACCCTAATATATGTGAATAGTGGATACCCTAATATGTGTGAATGTTGGATACCCTAATATGTGTGAATGTTGGATACCCTAATATATGTGAATAGTGGATACCCTAATATATGTGAATGTTGAATACCCTAATATATGTGAATGTTGGATACCCTAATATATGTGAATAGTGGATACCCTAATATATGTGAATAGTGGATACCCTAATATATGTGAATAGTGGATACCCTAATATGTGTGAATGTTGGATACCCTAATATATGTAAATGGTGGATACCCTAATATATGTGAATAGTGGATACCCTAATATATGTGAATAGTGGATACCCTAATATGTGTGAATGTTGGATACCCTAATATGTGTGAATGTTGGATACCCTAATATGTGTGAATGTTGGATACCCTAATATGTGTGAATGTTGAATACCCTAATATATGTGAATGTTGGATGCCCTTGTATATGGAAATGGTGCATACCCTAATATATGTGAATAGTGGATACCCTAATATGTGTGAATGTTGGATACCCTAATATATGTAAATGGTGGATACCCTAATATATGTGAATGTTGGATACCCTAATATATGTGAATAGTGGATACCCTAATATGTGTGAATGTTGGATACCCTAATATGTGTGAATGTTGGATGCCCTTGTATATGGAAATGGTGCATACCCTAATATATGTGAATAGTGGATACCCTAATATGTGTGAATGTTGGATACCCTAATATGTGTGAATGTTGGATGCCCTTGTATATGGAAATGGTGGATACCCTAATATATGTGAATAGTGGATACCCTAATATGTGTGAATGTTGGATACCCTAATATGTGTGAATGTTGGATACCCTAATATATGTGAATAGTGGAAACCCTAATATATGTAAATGGTGGATACCCTAATATATGTGAATAGTGGATACCCTAATATGTGTGAATGTTGGATACCCTAATATGTGTGAATGTTGGATGCCCTTGTATATGGAAACGGTGCATACCCTGATATATATGAATGATGGATAACCTAATATATGAGAATGGTGGATACCCTTATATATTTGAATAGTTGATACCCTTATATATGTGAATGTTGAATACCCTAATATATGTGAATGTTGAATACCCTAATATATGTGAATGTTGGATACCCTAATATGTGTGAATGTTGATTACCCTAATATATGTGAATAGTGGATACCCTAATATATGTGAATGTTGGATACCCTAATATATGTGAATGGTGGATAACCTAATATATATGAATTTTGGATGCCCTTATATATGTGAATGCTTGATACTCTAATATATGTGAATGGTGGATACCCTAATGTATGTGAATGTTCAATACCCTAATATATGTGAATGTTGAATACCCTAATATATGTGAATGTTGGATGCCCTTGTATATGGAAATGGTGCATACCCTGATATATGTGAATGATGGATAACCTAATATATGAGAATGGTGGATACCCTTATATATTTGAATAGTTGATACCCTTATATATGTGAATGTTGAATACCCTAATATATGTGAATGTTGAATACCCTAATATATGTGAATGGTGGATACACTAAATTATGTGAATGGTGGATACCCTAATATATGTGAATGTTGGATACCCTAATATATGTGAATGGTGGATACACTAAATTATGTGAATGGTGGATACCTTAATATATGTGAATGTTGAATACCCTAATATATGTGAATGGTGGATACACTAAATTATGTGAATGGTGCATACCCTAATATATGTGAATGTTGAATACCCTAATATATGTGAATGGTGGATACACTAAATTATGTGAATGGTGGATACCCTAATATATGTGAATGTTGGATACACTTATATATGTGAATGGTGGATACCCTCATAAATGTGGATGTTGGATACCCTAATATATGTGAATGGTGGATAACCTTATATATGTGAATATTGGATGCCCTTATATATGTAAATGTTGGATACACCAATTTATGTGAAGGGTGGATACCTTAATATATGTGCTTGTTGGATACCATAATATGTGTGAATGGTGAATACCCTGATTTATGTGAATGTTGGATACCCGAATATATGTAAATGTTGGATACCCTAATATGTGTGAATGTTGATTACCCTAATATATGTTAATGTTGATTACCCTAATATATGTTAATATTGGATACCCTAATATATGTTTATGTTGATTACCCTAATATATGTTAATATTGGATACCCTAATATATGTTAATGTTGATTACCCTAATATATGTTAATATTGGATACCCTAATATATGTTTATGTTGGATACCCTAATATATGTGAATGTTGGATGCCCTTATATATTTAAATGCTGGTCAAAACAAGTGATTTTACGTCCGGTTTCAATCAAACATATACAAACTGTATTAACGTCCCGTACGTATAACTTTGGGATATTTATATTCCTTTCTACAATAAGTCAGTTCTCTGATACACCGTGTTGTAAAGCTCCATGAACCTTTATGCTAAATTTTGATGCCTGGTAACCCACTTTAACATGTAAATTTGGT
Organism: Mya arenaria; assembly: GCF_026914265.1. Classification (NCBI taxonomy): domain Eukaryota; kingdom Metazoa; phylum Mollusca; class Bivalvia; order Myida; family Myidae; genus Mya; species Mya arenaria. The sequence continues at coordinate 9,121,176 of NC_069135.1, read as the reverse complement.
ATCATTTGATCACATTTATGTAATATCTCAAAGTCTCATCATTTTTCAAGATAAGTAAAGTTCTGTGTATTTTGCATCAAAATGCTGTGGATTTTTTGAAAGTTGCTTTGAAAACGCCAACCTTACTTTAACAGAAGCAGTATATGCTATATACGTTAGGTTACATGTTATTGTGTGTCTACATTACTCATTTAGCTGTATATGTATATATACAATATGAATGTATTATATATGTACAATGAATAGGTTCATTGCACGTGGTAATATAGAGTTTTAAAACATATTTACGAAGATGCATACGGCAATAATCAGGTACTGTATTAACTAAAACAAAACACGTGATGATATATAATTTGAAAAGTCAAATGTACAATCAGAATCTTGTTAAACTGGTAATACACAAGCTAACTGCACTAGATTATCCAATAATAGAGGTTGTGTCTAATCATTCTATGATCGCTCTGGCTACAGTTATCTGCCCCTCGTTGACGGAATGAGTGCTTGTGTATCAATATTTTCTTTAAGTTGAATGAGAGAGAAGAAACATATGCTCTTTTTGCAGAGAACTTACCCTCATTTCATTCTATATTGCAAAAAAAGATAGTTTCCAGTGTAAATACGTTTGTAGCTATGGTAATGTATTTCTGCCGGTTCAATGGTCAAGATACTGTTTGCATGCGATTAGATGTTTGTGTCTTGCGTTGTTTTACAATTGCCAATTTCTTGTTCAATTGGGACTGTTTTCAAGTTAAAATCCATGCCACTGTTAATATGAAACCTGTAGCAATAATAAGTTAAAACGGTGATCTTGCGCCAAAACCGCCACTATATCCCCATAGTCTAGGTGTGACACAACCTTCTCACCGCTGTCCATCATTAACACTCGTCCTCGACGTGGTCACAAGCTGTCTTTCGCTCCTTATACAAGATGATAAACAAAATATATTGCATATAAATGAATTGTTACAATTCCGATAAACATTTGGTGCTTACAAATCAATGCACTAAAAATTTAAAACTTAAAACAGACAATAATAATGTAAAGCTAATATTTAAAATCGATCCGTTATTTCCGTCATCTCCGGGAATGTTCGTGGTTGATGGATTCGCCAATGGAGGTTGCATAATCTCTGGCACAGTTTCAGTCCAGAATACTACCCTTTCAGCGTACAGGTGTCTGCCCGGACCTGGGGTGAGGGAGAGATTCATGTAGGCCCTGGACTCGGGGTTAAACTCCTGCCATTCGGGTAGGGAGGAATTGCCCGCTCCGTTAGGGTCCCTGTGATGAGAGAATCACATAAATAACTGTGAAATATCGATTTGTTTTTAGATCGAAAAGCACTACAAAACGATCAATCGCCATAAATAACCTTACATATCATTTCTTACCACGAGTAAATTAAATGTGCAATTTCGTGTCTACTTAAAACATTTTTCCTCACTAAGAGAATAATTTTTAACATGCATGACATAATAAATATCTAAATTTGCGCACCCTGTTTTGGCGAAGTTCGTCCAGTAGGTCATGACGGTGTCGGAAAGTTTTCGTTCTTCTTCTGGTTTATCCCGGCCTGGCGGGTAGAAATGGTCGAGACCGAACACAAACGGCAGCTCGCCCGCGTGGTTGGCCCCCCGCAACCAGGGCGGCCGGTCCTGGATCCAAGTGAACGAAGGCTCGTGGGTGAATATGTACTGGTAGCTTCGGCCGCCGTGGGTTTGTTCTGAGTGCGCGTCCAGCGTCTGGACGGTCGGGATGATAAACTGGATATCTGCGTACACATTGACTGTGCTTCTTGCCTGATCTGCAAGGGAGACATCTGAAACACTGTACTGGTCGCAGACTGCCTTTGAAATTTGGTCACGGTAAGCTGAAAATCCCGAAGCCGCTGCCGGAGCAACGATGTCGCAGAGAGCCTTTTGTGGGATACCTTCCGAAATGTTGAAGCTATATGGTTGCTGGTATTTCATCATTCGCCAGTACATTAGGCCGCCCTCGGCGTTGTTTGTCCCTGCCATTATATCCAGCTCCTTGAAAAACTCATATGATGGCGAACTTTTGTTACGCAAAATATCGACAGGGTTTTGTAAAATTAGCTCATTGTCAATCACAGGACCAAGTCTATTGATAAAAGTTTCGTTCTCCTGGAAGCCGAATGCGGCATCACCCTGAACCTTCAACAAAGCGCTGGCCGAAATGGTCTTCAAGCAGTTTATTATTACTTTGTTACTTGAGGTGGAGCAGTTCAGGCTTCTTGCCGCCCTGCCTGCCACAACGACCGATTGCTGGGCGACGGCTCGGGGACTGTACACAGCTCCACTCTCGGAGATGGCCCTGTGAATCCGCCCCCTGTTCTGAGTGAGGACAGTATGTAGGCCAACACTATAGCCACCTGCCGACTCGCCGAAGATGCACACGCTGCTTTTATTCCCACCAAAGTTGTCGATGTTTTCATGCACCCATTCTATAGCCGCGATTTGATCCCAGAGCCCATAGTTACCACGCGCGTGCTCATCTTCTGTTGACAGGAAGCCAAACAAACCCAGACGGTAATTGATCGTCACCACAATGACGTCGCCTTGTAGCGCAAGGTAGGAGCCGTCAAACGTCGAGCTCTGGCCCGCAGTAAAACCTCCGCCATGTATCCACACCATTACAGATTTCTGCGACTTGTTACTAAGAGAAATATTATTTCCAGGAACATAGATGCTTAGGTACAAGCAATCTTCCGAAATGTTCTGATTAGGTATTAGCCATGCGTCGTTCTGTAGAAGATCTTGCATACACGAAGGTGGAAATGAATCTGCCTGGTACACTTCATCCCACAGCTGCGGCGGTTTGGGCTTCCGGAAGCGGAGATCTCCCACAGGCGGCGCTGCGTACGGCACTCCAATAAACTGGTTAACTGAACTTCCGTTATAAAACTTCCGGTAACCCTGAATGGTACCATAGTTAGTTCGCACATGAATAGACTCTTGTTCACCACCGGATATGATATGAATCAAAACCGCCAAACACGGAATTATTTTTTGAACGAAAAGCATTGTAAGTGAAATGAAAACCCGTTGCAAGTTATAGACAATGTACACGGAAAAAGTTGAGAACTGAAAAGTTCTAGACAGTTGTTTATAATATATAACTATTGCTTAATATCCTTGACATTATGCGCAATGAACCAACACTTGTATACTAGTATCGCAATGGTCACATTTATTTTATTATCAGTACCTCCAAATTATTACGTCCATTGTTTTAGATGTCACACACGCATACCAGTATTGAAGGTAACACAAATATTTATCGCCGCATACTGTATGTGACGAGAACGTTATCGTCACTGCTATGAAATTGTTAGCTTTTTATTTAATGTTTATTTGTCATACTTGAAGGGATAAAGATTGTTTCATTTGTCTTCATACTCAACATACTCGGCGGTTCGTAGGCCGAGAACGGTAATGTTCGGCCGCTTTGGGTTAGTGTAACTCTGAGTGAATGGGGCTGTGGCAGTGGTCGGTGTTATGTAAACTGGATTGGTGGAAGCGTTAAGTTGGCAGAGTTCGGAATGACTGAATTGATGATGCTCATAATTATTACTTTACTGTGTTGTATCGGCACCAGAAGATAAAGACGAAGGGGCAGACGGTTCCAGCACGCCCATCCCGCAGTCCGACAGGAAAACAGCAAAGTCGTTTTTCACAGTCGTCATGGCAACCAACTCTGCTGTAGTTGTGGCTGTTTCGATACTATCCACCATCAAGGCCAGAAATTAGAGATACTATTTTTAATTTTTGAATAGCTTAGATGGCTAAAATGGAATCATTTATAAAGAATGCATTACTGTGAAATCATTAATGTTCGTGGGCATGAAATTTCGTGGTTTGCCGAAAAAAAAAAACAATTTCGTGGGTACTTGAATTCGTGGATTTTCATTTTTGAAAAAAAAATCGAAGATGCGATCGTCCTAGATCGTCTGCATAATATCCACGCGCTGGCCCCTGATTTCCATCTTCTACGTCACTCGGTTTATGACACTCGCTAATGTGGTACGACATGCCAATTAGTGCATATACCCATGTCACTTATCGATTTAATTGGGAATAAAGGTAATAAAAGAAGATGTACCCTGATCATAAATACAGATAGGGGAAGCCATGGAATGCCAATTAAGAAAACACCGAAAAGGTGCGTATATTGTCACGTTCGGTGCTTAGTAACCTTCAATGTACTAGTAATCGATTAATTATTTCATTAAATAAAAAAATCGAGTACAGACACTCATCACGCACATCTTGTAAACTTTGAGATTTTCATTAAAAGCACACGTTTAAACACGTGCTTATAACTGTCATTTGCTGCATAAAACACATTTAATTGATTTGGTTCATTATTTGTTAAAGGCAGTTATAATATATTAACAGAATAATGATCGTAAGTTATACAGTGAGACAGGTTTTAACACTATATACTGCGACCTCTGTAAGTAATATACTAGAGTATGTACGAAACAAGGCAATTGAAAAAGTGAATAAAGGGTTTATATTTCGTGGGATCTTGAATTCGTGGATCACCCAACCCACGAAAACCACGAACATTAATGCCCCACGAACATTAATGATTTCACAGTATCTTATTCCCAGACAAACATAGAAACAGCTACTTTTATAAAGCCTAGTTTGGCATGAAAATCCCCTGCTGAGCTTCTCCTGTTTATTGCACTGGTGTCACAGTAGGGGCTATTTCCTGTGTATTTGTTTATTGGCTCAGGGCCGATTTAGGGTTGATACTTTTCGAGTAGATAATCTCATTTTCTCCCTAATACATAATATGCATAGCTAGTGATTTATTAATAAAACCGATTGGAAATAAACAAATAAGAGTGATAAGTTTATGAATAGTTATTTAACATAAATTTATATATATATATATATTAAATACATTTTAAATGCATGGTCACCATTGTTGTATCCAATTGTGAAGCATAGTTTAGCATACTTGGGGGGGGGGGGGTCACTTATAGAAAGCTTAAAATAGGCCTCTAACCTACGTTTTATGTGATTTTGTTTGAAAGAAAGAATATGTCAAAGTAGATAAAGTCATGAACCATGCAAGTATGTAATTTCTTTAAAAAACAACAACAATTAATTTGCATCTCAAATCTTGTTAGAAATAGATATTGCGATTCCTTTCACTTTGTCAGAGCATTAAAGCAACAGGAGGCAGGCAAATTAAATTTAATCAGACAATCATGATTGTGAATCGGAATTCATTTCGCTCTCTATACGTTTTTTACGAATGCAATAATGATCCAATTATGACATTCCGAGCCAAAGGTCAGCGTTGCCCCCGGAAACAGCGCTAACGCCGCCCGACGAATAGTAGTTATGTTACACCCATATGAGGATTAGACCAACATGCCACATAGCCTTTTCCTTACGTTAATTATTTTTGAAATATACACAGAGTATATTGAAGGTATGTATTAATGAATTAAACGTCAAATGTAAAGAGCAAAGCATTTATTAAATTGCTACTTTATTTTACAAATTATAATTTTAAATAGATAAATCACACTTTTGTAATGTCTCTTGTTTCGTGTGTAAAATGAATTAGAACTTTAGATATTGTTTACTTTCAGCATCAGAGTGCTCGAAAGATGCCATGATTGGTACATCAAAACCACAGACGCTTGGCGATAAGGTCGACTCCAAATCCGGGCAAATCTTCATGATGCGCGGACAGGACTACATCGTCCCCTGTTGTGGAGCGGTGTCACAATGGACGGTGTACATTAAAAAACCCGGAACCATAAGGTTTCAAATATGGCGTCCATTTGGAAATGGATCTTATGACCTTATTGGTGAGAACCTGGCAACGTATAATCGGGGAGAAGAGGACAACGTGTTTACGGTGCACGTGGAGGTGGGGGACCAGGTGGGCGTGCGTGAGGGCGATCTTATTGGCTGGTACAATAATCGGGCACCAATGATTGGCTATGCAAAACTTAAGTCCGGGATAGGCGCTTTGATCCAGACAAGCCGGACACCAGTCGACATAGGGGCTCTGATGGACTGGAGTGACGTCCAGTCAACGGAACCGAGGGGATACGCCCTACAGGCGGTTGTTACGAAAGTATTACGTCCAAAAATAAAGAATCTCGACAATGACATCCAAATATTTGATAACATTTTAAATGGAACAGAGGTTTACAAACTAGCATTTGAAGACACAAGTGAAAATGAGCTGCCCACTTCAGCGTCTGTATTCATGCACATAACCTCAGAATATTTTTCATACAACCAAACTTTGAATTCTGTTTTCGTAACGTTAACACCAAAGAATGGCAAGTATACACTCGAGTTTACAATCCGCGATCACTGTGGTAATGAAGATACTGGAAAACTTAAGGTTGAAGTTCAGCGCAAACTACCATCAATTCTGAACTTGCCGTCTGCGGTTTCGGTCCGTGAAGACATCCGGAACGTGGAGATTCTCCTCTTTCAGATCTCTGTTGTCCATTCGAGTGATGTTGCATGTGATTTGAGAGGCTCTGACCCACCAGAAGGTAAGACCCACTTTCTCGCCCGAAACTACAATACATCAGCCCCGGCCGTCTACCTAAAAAGTACGGCGGAACTAAGTTACCGAGCGGCGGACACGTACGAATTGACGATCCGTTGTTCTGCGGGAAAGGAGTCTGATACTGCCCAGCTATTCGTCAACGTTATTCCAAACGCTGTCCCTCATGTGAGCAACCTCCCGGCCTCTACCACGGTGAACGCTAACATGAGCACGGTTGGTGACGCCATATTTTACATAACTTGGGTGGACGGGGAGGACGACCAAGTGGCGTTCAACGTCACGTGTGAACAATCCAATTGCCCTTTTAGTATTACCGACCTTGGCACAGTGCTCATATCAGAAGACCTTAGATTGTCGGAGATCGACGCGTACAATTTAAGAATAACAGCTTTTGATTCATACAACAAAGCAAGACCTGCCATACTTCTGGTAAACGTCACTGGACTGAATGTAGCGCCATACATTTTCAACATCCCTAGTGGTTTGAAACTTCCAATGGAGGAAAACACGCCAGTCGGTACTGAGATATTCCAGGTCGCTGCAGCTGACCAAAATGTTAATGACATCCTCAAGTTTTCGATGACGATGAAACCTACAACCATGTCAACGTTCTTTGCCATTAATGAATCTTCGGGACTAATCTTTATCACAATGGAAACGAACTTTGAGAGTTTGTCGTCAAAAAGCGTAAAGCTTTATATCACAGTGTCTGATGGTATCCATACAGACAAACAAACCCTGAAGATGACGGTCATTGATATAAATGAAGCGCCTGTTTTCGAACGCAGCAACTACACAGTTCTGACGTCAGAGGGGAAGGCGGATCATGTAGTTGTCAAGGGAACGGTGAAGGCAAAGGATGAAGACAAAGATGATGTGGTCTTATACAGCCTCACCTGCGCCACTATGGAGAACTACTTCAAGATCAACGAGAAGAATGGTGACATTGAACAAGCATACGAACTCGATGTTGATAAAGTAGGTCTTGGGGAGTTAGTTGTAGACTGCGTTGTGTTTGCTTCAGACAAGTCTGGGCTGACCTCCAATGCCACTCTGCAGATCATCGTGTCTGACGAAGACGACAATGATCCAGACTTTATAAGGACAAGCTACCTCTTCGTCACCACTCGAGACCTCCCGGTGTTTTCCGTCATTGGATCAGCTACAGCCATTGACATTGATACGGCACCTGAAAATCGGAAGTTATTTTACGCTTTCTTAGAAGATACAATCGATTTTGTCGTAGACGACAATGGGACCATTTATCTCATAGCTGACCTTACTGATGTGTCCATAGGGACGGTTTTCAAATTGTCCTTAAGTGTTGAAGATAACCACGGCAGCAAGGACACTGTGCCTGTTACCGTGGTTGTTCTTGCCGGCGATCACACGTCATTAGTGACGTCACTTCTTGTGGAAGAGAAAACATTCTTTGATCTCCCAGAAAACATCGCCTGGTTTGTTTCCGCCTTACATTTACTGCTACTCCTTTTGATGTTACTGGTTTACTTGTGTGGAAGATCATTCAAATGCACAGTACGTTTACGTCAATATGAGGACCGCCGTATTGTTAGTCCATCCGTCTGGAATGACTTGGATGCTAATGGTGACCGGAGACCAAGCGTGTTTGTTGTATCCCCGGCCAACAGCGACAACACCATAGATGACTATATCCCAAAGTCAAAGAAAAATAGTTATTCAAATAATGCCTCATTGAAACATTTAAAAACAGGCGGCATTTCGAATGCCACATGGCAACAGTTGACAACTAACCTTAAAAGCGGAAGTCCAATCAACGTGTTTGAGAACACAACGTATGACACCGCTAGGAGGCGCCACTCCTTGGTTTCGAAACTCTCGTCTGAGGACCTGCCACCAGTGGTAGCAAGATCTCGGATTTCTCTGTCAGATATCCATACAAAAACCGACCAACTTCCTGCGTCTCCATGGAAACCGTGGTCCATTTCCGACTTTAAGAACTTCTACCGTGGCCGCCAGAGTAAAGACTGGACTGGCAGGGATAAAATGAACCTGCCTTCAAACAACTTTGCTGACCGGAGAAAATCACTTAATTTCTGAGATAAGTGTTACTAGACTCGCACACATTTTACAACTCTAGCCACGGCCTGATGATGACGTTAAAGTTGAAATTTAATGATGATACGATCTCAAGCCAGCCTGTGGTGTGACGGACGTATGTCCTCTTTGCGAATTTATTCTGACGAACGTTTATGATACTGTGAAGTCGTGTAAAGTGAAATTTCGGCGTTATTAATATTAAACGCTTTTTCAAAATAAATGTGTGTTACATCTAAGTTGTAATAAAAGCTTTTGTAATTAATCAAATTCAAATAAAATGGTTTCACTCTACACTGTTTCACCATTGAAGCGTTTTCAAATGAATGCAAATAACTACCATTTTAGAAATAGTCCGAAATATACCTCGCGAAGTTCAACATATTTTCAGTAGTTCAATTATGGTGTTTTGAAAACATTACATTTTATGATTATACCACTGGCATTACTGACAGTTTTCTTTTCTTGAACAAATATTCATAATTCAACAAGTGGTCCTTACTGACTTCTGAAACTAATCATCAGGGCTCGAATTTACAGGAAACCGGGACACTATTTGTACAGCAAAAATACGAAAATGAACAAAAGATTGGTTTATAAAATAAATGCATACACATATTTGAACAATTAAGGGGCTTAAAATTAATCATTGTAAATTTTGAATTTTTCACTAAGTTGCACGTAAGGTGAACGTAAATTTAGTAATTGCTACAGTCGTTGCTCAGAAGCACCTGGATTCTACGTCCCAAATAATGTGTTTTTACCTTCTTATTTATAGTACAGGATTTAAAGCGCATAGAATGACAACATGGTCTTAATGGGTGAAACAGTACCGTTGTTTTGTTATCGGAGCGAATGAAAGTGAGTGATGCATAGTGAGTACGAAGGTAAAGGTAAACATTCAAAATGGCCGCGCCCCTAAATGATCACATGAAAAGGTAAATATCGATTGAATGAACGTTGTAGTTTACCTTATAGACGGTTATCTGAAAGATGTTGCATTGTTCATTGTAACTTGTTCAATAATACATGTAAATATTTGTATCGAGTATTAACAAGCAAATATATTAGTTTAAGTTTTATTCAATCATCATCATGTGTCTCAGGTTAATTCACTTTGTTGATATCATGATATTTGCAGATATGTACATGTATGTCATTAAGTGGCTGTTAGTAGTCATACAATAACATGCCAACAATGAGGATTCATGTCAACAGATAAACACTAATAAAACATTAAATATCAACATGTTTTCATTCACAAACACCAGGTTAAAAGGCACTGAAGCGTAAAGTTCCTTATGGTATGGGTACCATTAAAGGGAGTGCTAGAAACTGTACATTTACGTGTCTCCCGGATTCAATAAAGTATCGTTAAAATGCAAATAATAATAATAATAATAATAATAATAATAATAATAATTATAATAATGAAATGACGGTCAGGAATAATATCATTGGTTTAATAGCATTAATAAAAATAGGGTCGGGTGCTAAAACAACGGGTCTGGGAGGAAATCGGAAACAAATATTTTACGCTTCAGTACATTTTACGATAAAGGGCCGATAAATCAGGCCAAGACGATAAATAAGACACAGATGATTAGTAGAAAATCTTAAAAGTCCAACAAGTATTCATTGACCTGATTTGTTTTCAGTGCCATTGTGCACATGTAAACTATTTCTCCCCCAATGTTTTGCAATGTACAGGTACTCACAACATAAATCATACTTGACAACATCTTAAGTTAAGGATATTATACCGCTATTCCAAATATAATTTTATTCGTCGTACCACTGAGATAGTTGTTAAATAATTAGGACTATGTTCTAGTATCGAAAATACCTCCTAGTGCCAGAAAATCAAATTACGATCAATAGTATATATACTAGTCTACGTTCTATTCCATTGGGAATGATCTCATTAATTAAAGAAAATTTAGCTGTGTAACTGTGTATCCGGCACCTGGTATCGGACATAATCTTTTGCCAGGTAATCTTGTTCAACAGGAATAGTTCTGATGGGATCTTAAAATTGTAATTTGTACGTGATTTGGAAGACAACATTTTATCAGTCAGTTGTTTTATTTTTAGGCCCGCTAAATATTCATTCTGATACGTTCGTAAGATAGCTTACAACACGGACATGTCGTCATTCAGATGGACCAGTATTTAACGCATATTGTTCTAAGAATATATTATTGGCATCGGAGTTGGTATCAATTAAGTGCTAATTGAATGTGTACGCTGAGAATATTGAATAGAAAAAGTGTTCTATTAATACCCCAGAGAGTTTACCCCCAGTACAGCTCTTTTTTATTCATGTCACAAAAATCTGCACCTTCTTATAACTCAGAACCATGATGTCAATTAGTGTGCCTTTTTCGTGAGCACAGGTACTGTATATCAGAGTCAGTTGTCTATGACTAAGTTACTGAGTAACATAAAGCATTATCGAAAGCGGCATCATTGTAATTATGTATATCAGACATTGTATCGATTGTATTCCATGACTGATAAATGTAAAATTGTTGCCAAAACACACATACAATTGATAATGAGATTTCTGCAGTGAATTAACGAGAACGATTTGTTAATAATTTATTTGCGTAAGTCTTCCTTTATTTTTATTTTGCCTTTCTGGCGGACAAATGTTCATAAAATATGCTTTGTATACATCGCGTAACTGATAAGTGCCTTTACCACATTTTTTTGTCGAAAATAAATTGTATTTTCGATTGATGTTAAAAGATGACGGTATTGGATAACTGTACGCCGAACGGAAGGTATTGGTGAAAATAAAGATATCGTTCATGAACTACTTGTAACGAGCGATTTAGGATTTAGACAATGTATTTTTACAACATGAAAGTATAACACATTATTTACCGCTTCCATTTCTATTGTTGCAGGACAGGGGAATAAGACAATTTGTTTTGATCTGTAGGGAATTTTGTTATTGTTGTGTTAATGGCTCAAATCGAAAAACGAAAGAGGTAGAATCAGTAAGCGTCTCCGATAGTTGTGCTTCAAGTTGCTGCAACCGTGACTGTGTTGGATTTAGATTATTTGAGAAGTTGGCTATCAAAGCAGCCTATCAGTTTTCCAGGGGATATTGTAGGCTTGAATTTTTCTGCAATTCGATATTTCTAATGGATTGTACAATACCTTTTTATTTTATCTGCGAATAGATCATTTGAACAAACACTCTAATATCATAAACAGATAATTGACATCAAAATGGTCTGGACAATGCTACGTTACACTGGAGTGGTTATTGAAATCCGTAAGTCGTAGTATACTTACGGCCGGCAGAGGCCGGATGTTAGGATGCAGGCTCTCTGGGTGTGGACGGCCGTCGTGTGTGTGCTGATGGAGCTCATTCACTACTTCCGGTCGTGTTTCAGGCGGACAGAAGACGAGACGCCACCAGGCGAAGAAGCAGACCGGAAAAGACGGAGACATGACTGCAGCTACTTCAAGTAAGTTTTTTTCTGTATTTCTTATATGCTATTTAAATCGGAAACGTCCTGTATTTGACTACTTCGCAAAAAGTCTGACATTAAGTAAATTTGATAACGTCTGTATATCACGGTTTTAAATTTCGGAAAACAACCAAGCTTAAATGGTTTCTTCCTTTGAAAACGTAAACACTCTGAACTATCTTATTTCCCATTTTCAGGATTTTTAAGTGTTAAACCCGTGCTTTGAAGGTTGATGTTCTACTTACATTAGTAATAATGCATGTAAGCGAGCGTTAATGCGTGGTCGTGCAACGATTTACATATTGGATGATATCATTTGAAAACCGTTCAAGAGACTTTGCCGTTATATGTTAAGGACCTTCCTCAATACAAAGCCAAAAGTTAAACATTTCACACCTTAGTTATCATTTAGTTGTTTGATTCATTTTTTTGGCAAATTTTGCAACTTGCTTTCTCGTGTTACGGCGTTCAGACTTGTCGAAAGTCTGTTTGCATACAAACGGAAAAGTCTTTTGACAATATGCAAATGATTATTGTGCCAATGTTTCTTTCAGTTCTATCAACTGCCTTCTTGATGATATTGATAAGAGTGTTGTTTAAAACAATAGTGACTTAAAACAATTCCTGGTTGAAAGAAAATGAAATATCTTTCTTAATAACTGACTCTCCATGAAAGTTGCTAGCATGATGCTTGCTAAAGATTGAAAATCCAAACATTAAAAAAGAAATACGAGTTTTAGAAGTTGTTAGGGTGCATCAAACACATATTTTCGCATTGTGACAAACAAAAGTGCTATTATTTTAAAGGCTGGCGTAAATGCTTACAATGTGCCTTGATCAACTGAGTCAAAAAGACGAGCCTCATCAACCGCTTTAAATGCATTTGTTATGCCCCCCTTCGAAAAAGAGGGAGTATGTTGCTTTGCCCATGTCGATCGGTCGGTAGGTCGGTCGGTCCGTCGGTAGACCAAAGCTTGTCCGAGTGATCTCTCAACAATTCCTAGACTTATTGTCAGCAAACTTGACATGAAGGTTGGGCCTGACCAGTAGACATCCCCAAGTGATTTGAGGGGTCAAAGGTCAAGGTCACAGTGACCTTTAATTGGGAAAAAATGTCAAATCTTGTCCGAGTGATAACTCAGCAGTGCCTGGACCGATGGCCATCTAACTTTACATTGAGGGTGGGCCTGACCAGTACATGGCACATATTGATTTAAGGGGTCATCAGTTAAAGGTTAAAGTGACCTATGATCTTGAATGCTAAAAGGTTGTCCCGAGTGATAACTCGACACTGCTTGCACTCATGGCCCTCAAACTTGACTTGGAGTTATGGCCTGACCAGTAGATGACCCCTATTGACTTAAATGGATCATCAGGTCAAAGGTCAAGGTCACAGTGACCTTGAACACAAACTTGACAATTCCTTGACCTATGGTCACCAAACTTGACATGAAGGTTCCGCCTGACCAGTTGATGACCCCTATTGATTTTAGGGGTCGTCGGGTCAAAGGTCAGGGTCAAAGTGAAATTGAAAATGTAAAAAAGGTTGTCCGAGTGATAACTCGGCATTTCCTGCACCCATGGCCCTCAAACTTGACTTGGGGTTCGGACAGACCAGTAGATGACTGCTTTTGATTTAAGGGGTCATCGGGTCAAAGGTCAAGGTCACAATGACATTGAATGCAAAAAAATGTCTGTGTGATAGCTCGACAATGCCAATGGTGATCATTAGATGATCCCTATGGATTTTGAGGTTATAAGTCAAAGGTCAAGGTCACAACTCATATTGATCATTAAAATTAATACATATTTACTTAGTCCCTGCTGATAAGAGGATACACGTTTATCTGCAAATATCAGTCATCATCTGGACATGATAAAACTATGCACATACTTTCACCACACTTTGAATGATCATTAATTTAAAACTGACTCAAAGGCATCCAATGTCAATGACAAATCATCATCAGTCATTTCGGTCCATGCATATTTCAATTGTCCAACTGTTCTCTGCAATTTAGCTTTTATTAGCGACGTTGTGACTCGTGTCTGGTAACAGCTAATCCGTGAAAATGTTGCCGTTGACCACCTCAGGAAAATATACAGATACCAGGTTCCATAGGTTGGTTTATGCTCTTAAATACATTTCCTTCTGTTATTAATTTTGGCATCCGATAGGAAAATACGGTAGAAACGATAATATTTTTCACGAGTATGTTATACTAATGACAATAAAGCGAAGAATAAGTAGGCTATACTGTACGCCCGGCTTCGGCGTCGGCATCTGCGTCGGCGTCTGCGTCGGGGTCCGGTCGAAGTTTTAGGACAAGATCGCAATTTCACGTAAAACTTCAATTCCCTTCATTCAATTCACTTAAAGCGACAGTCCGCAAAAGTAACCGTATTTCAAAAGTTTTTAATAAGTTCCACATTGTTTCAGACCGACTGAACCGCAATTATTTTTTAAAAAATCGCTTTAATAACTTAGATTTAACAAATTGAAAATTGCCGAAAGTTGCTATTTTTAGACGGCAAAAGAGAAAGTAGGTCTACGGTTTTTCCGACTACTCTTGGGGGCGATACTATTTCCCGGTCCCGGTCTCCTCCGGTCTCTGTTTTATAGTAGCTATCGGGCGTGATCAAAAAGGTGTTAATGACCGCGGGGGGTAATAGGATTACAAAAGATTACAGTTGATTAAAACATTAGATATTTGATGATAATTATGTCACTATTTATTTCAAATTTTATATCAATAAAACATAAAATAAATTTAGGCAAAGATAAAAACATGAAATATGCACATGTACTGAAATTAATGTCATGAATAACAAACACATTGAGTGTGTGTTTTTTCATATTAAATTCAGTTATAAGTATACTATTGATAATAGTAATACAAAAAATAACAATGCTTGACTACATGTAAATCAGATATGAGTCGGATATGCAAACATGGAATTTTTCAATTGTAATCATTTATGCTTAAAAAATTTTATGTCGGGGGGGGGGGGGGGGGGGGTAAACATAAAAGGAAGAACAATAACATAACATAACATAATTTAAAAGGTGCAATTCTAAGTTACTTCATACTCTAGCCGTCCTCAATCTTTTATGCAAAAAACATGAGCATTTGTACTGCATCGCATCTTTCTCTACACCTTTAACACGAATTGCATAAATAGTGTATACCTATAACAAATTGCATAAATTAAGACATAATGTTTATATATTTTATACCATTTTGTTACATATAAAAACAAATAAGATTGTCAAAATCGTGTTATAAACATCAGCAACACAATCCGTTGCCTGGGGCCATAAGTTATGAACCGGGAATTATGAGACCGGATGAGACCGGATTTTACGAGGAGAGACCGGGAAATAGTATCGCCCTGCGCATGCGCAAGAACTCTCGGGGGCCGATAGTTAACAAGAGATATTGAAAATGACACGAAAAACTCATTTCTAGGTCGATTTGAACCAATTTTTTTTTGGATTCGTCAGTCAGGAATGCTTATCAACACATAGATGAATTTCATTTTTTTTCATGGCTAATTTGCCCGATTTGCGGACTGTCGCTTTAATACTTCCTTCAGTTGTTCAGGACAATCACACAAAGAGGTAACATAACTCCATTATCCAAAATACAACTTATGGCCCCTGATTGACTGAGGTTAAAGTTTTAGGGCAATTTGAGTCGAGTGAAAGTTTGAGGGCAAATTGGGAATTTTAACTTATATCTTATTAACTCTTCATTCAATTGACTTACTACTTCACACAGTTGTTGACGACCATGTTTTCAATAAGGTTAACTTAGGTAACATTACACCATTTCATTTTAAATACAAACTATGGCCCCTAATTGACTTAAGAACTTATGTTAAAGTTTTAGGGCACATTGTGTCTGGTTATAATTTAGGACAAGGTAGGACTCTGGTTAGGTTAACTGTTTCACGCAAGTAACAAAGTTCAAAGTCGTTCAGGTAATCCGAAATGTCATTATGTACGAGATTTGCTCTCAATATAAGCATGTTTGTTTACTATAAAACATTATATGACAGACTGTATTCCCGTGTGATAGACTCTTACTGTTGCCATGTTTCCTTGCAGGAGCTACGCGGACATTGGCGTGCACGAGGAAATGTTAAGCGACACAGTGCGGACAAACGCTTACAGGTATGAACGTGGGTCATCAGTCCTGATTGCTTGAATTATTAGAAGCAGATCCGAGCTGCGCGACGATTCATTGAGTTATTTATACTGATAGTAGATATCATTTGCTATTGATGTATTTTCCTTGGATGACCTAGGGTGACTGCAAGACTGTTTTGTGTAATATGTGGCACTAGAATGCTTGACATTTCCTGTTTAATTAATAGCCGCTGTAACGTCAGACGAATTAAATCAATATTATTCAAGAAAACAGGGGTATATGTCAGTGTGTTATATCATCGGTAATCCGTTAAAACATATCATTTAAGTTATCTAGTTCATATCAAGTTCCAAAGTCTGTACACTGTAATCATGTTTATGAACAACAGAAGCATTGTTGAGATATTGCTGGTCAGTCTGTCCGCCGCACACATGATAATTGTTGAGATGATGCTGGTAAGTCTGTCTACCGTCAACATGATCATTATTGCGATGATGCTGGTCAGTCTGTGAGCCGCCAATATGATCATTATTGCGATGATGCTGGTCAGTCTGTGAGCCGCCAACATGATCATTGTTAAGATGATGCTGGTCAGTCTGTCCGCCGCTCACATGATCGTTGTTAAGATGTTGCTGGTCAGCCTGTCCGCCGCCCACATTATCCTTGTTAAGATGTTGATAGTCAGCCTGTCCACCGCTCACATGATCATTGTTGAGATGATGCTGGTCAGCCTGTCTACCGTCAACATGATCATTATTGCGATGATGCTGGTCAGTCTGTGAGCCGCCAACATGATCATTGTTGAGATGATGCTGGTCAGTCTGTCCACCGTCAACATGATCATTGTTAAGATGATGCTGGTCAGTCTGTCCACCGTCAACATGATCATTGTTGAGATGATGCTGGTCAGTCTGTCCACCACCAACATGATCATTGTTGAGATGATGCTGGTCAGTCTGTCCACCGTCAACATGATCGTTGTTAAGATGATGCTGGTCAGTCTGTCCGCCACTCACATGATCGTTGTTAAGATGTTGCTGGTCAGCCTGTCCACCGCCCACATGATCATGTTCAGAAGATGTTGGTCAGCCTGTTCGTCGATATCATGATCATTGTTGGGATGTTGCTGGTCAGCCTGTCCGTGGGCATCATGGTCATTGTTGAGATTATGCTGGTCAGTCTGTCCGCCGTCAACATGATCATCATTGAGATGATGCTTGTCAGTCTGTCCACCGCCAACATGATCCTTGTTGCTATGATGCTGGTAAGTCTCTGAGCCGCCAACATGATCATTGTTGCTATGATGCTGGTCAGTCTGTGAGCCGCCAACATGATCATCGTTGAGATGATACTGGTCAGTATACCCGCCGTCATCATGATCATCGTTGAGATGATACTGGTCAGTTTGCCCGCCCCCATATGATCACTGTTGCGATGCTGCTGGTCAGTCTGCCCGACGTCATCATGATCATTGTTGAGATGATGCTGGTCAGTCTGTCTACCGTCAACATGATCATCATTGAGATGATACTGGTCAGTTTGCCCGCCCCCACATGATCATTGTTGAGATTATGCTGGTTAGTCTGCCCGCCGTCGACATGATCATCATTGAGATGATGCTGGTCAGTCTGTCCACCGTCAACATGATCATCATTGAGATGATGCTGGTCAGTCTGTCCGCAGCCACCATGGTAATTTTTGAGATGATACTGGTCAGTCTGCCCGACGTCATCATGATCATTGTTGAGATGATGCTGGTCAGTCTGTCTACCGTCAACATGATCATCATTGAGATGATACTGGTCAGTTTGCCCGCCCCCACATGATCATTGTTGAGATTATGCTGGTTAGTCTGCCCGCCGTCGACATGATCATCATTGAGATGATGCTGGTCAGTCTGTCCACCGTCAACATGATCATCATTGAGATGATGCTGGTCAGTCTGTCCGCAGCCACCATGGTAATTTTTGAGATGTTGCTGGTCAGTATTTCCGCCGCCAACATGATCATCGTTGTGATGATGCTAGTGCGCCTTACTCGAATACAAACAAGGCCATGTAATTCCATTGGGATATGACAACCCTCTGTTTTTTTGCAGAGTAAGCTATATCTTTTTCTTATTATTTAACCTGAAAGCAAACTGAGAATGCGATTCAATTCTGCATGATAATGTATTCACACGGGCTATAGAATACAACACAATCATTCAGAGAGAAAAAGAAAATTGGAATTTTACTTATCAGGGCTTTATGTATTGTTCATAAAAAAATCAGCCGTGCATTTCCTCTTTATCAGATGTCTGGTTCTACAGAGTTTTCTTTGTCTTTGAATACCGTCGGTTTTGAAAAATGCGATTGAAATCTGGATTTCAGCAGGTGTTCTTTATTGATAAACACGAAAAAAACTCACTTGTCAGAATCCATCTGCTGTTATATGCTGCTTCGCCATCTCTCATGAACTGTGCTAATTGTAAGGGACATCCAATTAACATTAAGCCTAGAATAAACATAACTACATAATTCATAGTCGGTACGGATATTTTCAAATCATGTGGCATTCAATGTGTTTGCAAAGAAAATGCCACGATATTGCAATGAAAATTCTCATTGACCATTTGAGTACAGACCCCAATTTATAGAAACATCACAAGTCTATTAAAACGGAACTAAGCTTAGCCCACAATTGTTGTTTTGGCATAATTTGTTGTAGGTTATTTTAATGCGTGTGCGGTTCGATCGCTGTGTTCTTACGTTTGTGCCTCTCGTTTACAGCCGTCCAGACTCGTTATTGCCCTCGCCTTGTGCATGTTTTTCATTTGAATATTGGACCACCAAGGTTGTCTTTGAAAATCTCATTGTATAATTTGAATGGTCAAAAGAAACAGATCCTCAAGTTTTTACCCAAACTTGTGTATGGCCGCATTATCAGTTAAACAGTTCCAGTTTTGAGCCCTATGCCTCTTGTACAGGCATGGTTTGCGCCGTATTCTCTTTTGTGTATAAATGTCAACCAATGGTATCCCAGGGAAGTTAGGGGCCGACCACAATGTAAACGTCGTTTGAAGGACAAAAATTAAAAAAAACAACAACAATTTTTAATTATTTTTGTGGCTCAATATATAGCAAGCATAATTCATATATCCGTTGCAACATGTTAAGCTGTAATTAGGAGTTGAGCAGTTCTAACGAAAGAAGATTATATCAGATTTCCAATCAAAAAGCATTTATATTTTCCCGGAAATGTCTTAATATAAATGAATATGTTTGTGAGTCAAAATTATCAGAACTACCAAATTAATAATATGTTAAGCTTTGTGGTTATTGCAGCTATTTTAAAAGAAGATATTTGCATTTTTGTAACCAGGAAATGAATTTCATTCACTATTTCCCATTATGTTTTTAATAACTTTCTTATTTGAAAATATATCATCACGAACTCTCAAGACATTGTTGATTAGTCTGGATCATTTTGAAACAAAAACATAGTAATAATGTCGACAAACTTTTTCGAAAAAATGTGAATGCGTTTTTTTATCCAAAATCTGATAAAATCTTGTTTTGTTAATTTTGTTCTACTCCTACCCATAAATATGTCACCAAGAATGTATGTATTACTCAAACAAAAGATCGTTCCTCAAAACTAAATAAACATGAATTTTCGAAACGTTTTAATTGTTGACCCTCCCTTAGCACTTTTGTATTGTGGCAGTCCCTTAACAGATAATCGATCAGGTAATGATGCGTTGTAAGTTGTACACATATCTCAATGAAGTAGCACATCAAGATTTGTCTAAACGTTCAAGTAAAGGTAGTGTTTTACAATATTTCCATTGAGGCTGTTTCTAAAATCGCTAGTGATGTAGAAGGAACGGAAGGTATCTGAACGCTAGGTATCGGGCGAGTGCCTGGTTTGTTAGGATTTAATATGATTCTGGTTTATTTTCTATAAAAATATGTTTAAACATTGAAGCAACCATGTGTTGATGTTTTTGTGAAATTTATTCCGACTGCTCTTTACTACGAACAATGTACCCATCGTGGACGTACCTTGATTGTGTTTGTGGCCAGGTAATTGATAACCGCTATGTGTTTACAGTGGCTGTCAGCGAGAATGAAGCACGAGGTTTTCCAGACCTCGAGAAACACCACTGCCTCCGATAGCTAGATAAATTTAAATATTTAACAACATTACTCTGCGTCCATCAAAAATATGTTACCATGACCCTTGACTGGGGAAATCTGCTTTACAGATATGCGATTTTAAAGAACTACGAACGACTCAGGGGCAGCGTGGTTGCGGATGTTGGAGCTGGCACCGGTATCCTCTCAGTATTTTGCGTACAGGCCGGAGCCAAGAAAGGTAATAACACCGGTATCACATCTGTCTTCTGCATTCAGGAACACAACATATTCATGTTTTTGATTGACAGCCAACATGGTCAAATATGTTCCATAATGACGCACGGACGTGTGATTATGAAAGAAGGACTTTCAATTTATCATTTATCAAGAGCAACCTGGAAACGTGATTCATGGAACATACCAATGATAATCCTTATTTGGTCGTTCGAATAAACTGTTTTATCAGTAAAGATCGTGACTGAAAACCGATTGGAAAGAATCGTTCTTTTAAACGTTTATATGTGCACTTTCATCTTACCGTCATAACAAAAGATAGCAATTTACGGTTTGCCATATATCCACAATGAAAGTGTTTCATGTCCTATATCCGATGTTTTATGGTGCGCCTACCAGATTAATCACACAGTGTTCCATGCGTGCACGTTCACATCAAATTCTTGTTTTGGAATTTAATGGTGTCTGGCTTATGGACCCCTCTTTACCAAACTAATTTGAAGTCATTGCATGAGTGACAGAATGTTATCTTCCAAGACCCGTCCATATGAGTTTAGTACACGACATAAAACATATAAATGTTATGGTGTTTTAGGGCCTTGAAATGCAGTTTATGGCTGTTATTTTGTTTGACAAATATTGCACATTTTTCATCTTGGAAGATAAAAACATGATCGTAGTTCCTGCAGTATTATTGCTCTGTGTTTCCAGTATATGCGATTGAGGCAAGCGATATGGCGGGACAAACGGAGGCTGTTGTAAACGAAAACAAGATGGCGGAGCGCATTGACGTCATTCACAACGCCGTGGAGGTAAAGCCTGTGCCTTCATTACGTCGTTGTCGAATGCTAGGAAGTATAACCCGTTTCGTCATTATTTCATCAATGCATCTGTGATTTTATATCCAGTTTTCTCTTTCGTTACGTCTTAGGAATTGCTCCAAGCAGGGAATCTGAAAACAAAAACATG
The DNA here is from genome assembly GCF_026914265.1 of Mya arenaria. Lineage (NCBI taxonomy): Eukaryota > Metazoa > Mollusca > Bivalvia > Myida > Myidae > Mya > Mya arenaria. The sequence goes on along the minus strand of NC_069135.1, from coordinate 9,099,560 downwards.
TGCAACTTCAAATTTATTGGCAATTCCATTAGGTAGCGTTCAATTAAAATAAGGAGTAATAGGAAATCAAAATAACAAACCTCTCATCGTGTTTTTTTTGGCATTCAGGCGTCCAAATTCTTCCATCCTACGAATATTTTCCTGATTACATAGGATGATTTTGATGTTGATTTTAATATTATAAGTAAGACTAGAGAAACGCAAAGTTAAAGAGCCGTTCCTTAAATCATTCCTTAAAGCACAATCAGTTTCATTTACGGTGAACTATCTTCATATTGCCTATCCGTCGACCTTTTCTTTTTTCCTCCAAATGACGTCAGAGCCGCGTCGGGCAATTTTGAGAAAATCCGTAATAACCATCACGAGCCGTGATGATAGCACAGGTTGAAGCATTCTTTAATTTTGCGTGAACGAAATTCTATTATAATAAATTGTTTAATATTGATATGTTTCATAATTTAAAAGATTATTTCATGATGGCTACGTTATTTAGTATCTAAAGTTTTAATCATGATATTTCCATTGATTGTAAATTATATATCAATTTCCTTTCGAGATGAAACACGAGATGGCGCACGTTAATGTATAAGATAGGAAAACTATCAAGGAGATACTTTCTGAAATAAGGTAGCACTTGCACGAATTCGTTGAGGTTTTCTGATACAGTAGAAATAATTTTAAGTCATACAATACGAAGAAAACCCGATTGTTTCACATTAGTTCGCAACAAATTCACCCAAACCTCTCGTGATATATTACTGTCGGTGCTCACTCAGTGAAATATACTGCGATCTTATGCTGAAACAAACAATTATCCTCGCTTAATTGCCGTGCTAGCTGGTTGATTGTAGTGGCTCCAATCACGAGGATCAAGTTTATGTAGACAATACCTCTCGTGTTTGTGAACGGTTTTATATCCAGGAGTAGGTGTCTATCTGAGATTTCATTTGTTCAGTACCATATCATAGCAAGTCCTTGTAATTGATTTTGAAGTACGTACATTTAAACTTCAGAAATTAAGTTTTGATTCACCACAATATATTTATTTTTTATGTATTTATATCAATATGAGTTGATTTTTCTTAATGTATTTTCAGTCTGTGAAATTTCCGGAACAGCTTGACGTTATTGTCAGTGAGTGGATGGTAGGTGCCCCCTTTCAATTATTTATCCGTGTAGTTATGACAATGGAGCGTGCTACTCAATGACTAACAGTGCCCGGTGGTCATTTTGCCTCTGTGCTATTTTGAAATATTCCTTCTGTTTAAAGTATAGCCTCTGTACAAGTAAATGTACTCGTTCAACTTTGTGTTACATTATCTTGTTCCATGTTTCAGGGTTACTGCCTGTTCTATGAGTCTATGCTGCCGTCCGTCATCCACTGCAGAGACCGGTGGCTCAAACAGGTACATCCATACCCGTATGACTTTTTCTGACTGTAGTATGATTGGTGCAGCATACTGCAGAGCCACTCTCAATGTCGTCTTCATTATGGCTGGTACCAGATACCCGTAGACTATAATCTACAATTTCATCTAATGAAACGGCTCATTGGCCTATATCAAGTACTACGCTTATTCGTTAACAATTTTATTTTCAGTGTGCTTTTCAAAGTCCACGTACTACATTTGAAAATGAACTTTGTATGTCCGTTATAGTTTCTACTTTTCCTAACACATTTACTTATCGTTGTGTGTATCGCTCGTTTTCATTCTTTCAGGAAATATTTATTTTAGCATTCATTTAAACCCTGGATATCAAAATAGTCCATTGCTGACCAACAACTACTGACCCCGAAGCAGCCTAAGTCCCTTAAAATATATGTGCTCCTAGAAATTCGGGCCAGGCTTCAAGCTCAATCCATTTAAGACGTTGTGTGTGATTTAATAAAGGAATACAAAGATTTTCATTGCCATATTTCTCTAGTTGAAATATGTCGTGTTTTAAACTATGCCTCATATCTAAGACTCTTCGCAATGAAAGCGACTTCTTGTCCTACTATATTTGACTTATTTCTTCCAGGGTGGTTTGATGTTCCCCTCAACCGCTACACTGTACATTGCCCCCTTCTACGACGCCGAGTATGATAACAGGTATCTTATATGGTCTGTCGGAAAACTCATTGATTATGAGATCGTTAATACCACACACCATGGTGACTGTTTGCTATGCACCGGAGTGGGCAAATATATAAATATTTACGTTTCTCTTGTGTATAAAAACTGCCGTTAATTTCAAAGAAAAATAACTTTGGATAAATGTTAAAATTATTAGTGATTTAAAAGCTCACATCTCAACCTTTATTAATATTTCTTTATGAACGTGAGAGTAAACAAAGGCCACATAACATTGATTTTGCTTGCAGGCTTGAGTTTTGGTCCGAGATTCGTTCCGTGTACAAGTTGTCGATGGAGAGTATGAAATCCTACGCCAAACAAAGCATTGCAAGTAAGAATAACGCTATTAACGGCGCGTACAAAGTTGCCGTACATTATGATAGACCCATGCAATGAAACAAAAGTCCATAATTGAGACTATTGCGGTTTGGTTTACATGATTAAACTGACACCTCATTATTTCATTGGGTAATATTGTGTTTACACTATTTAGTGAATTGTAGACCACGCGTATTGCAATGTGTGATATTAACCTTGATGTTATATTAGCGAACATTCAAGGATTTAATGTATTCGTATTCGTTGGTAATCATTAACGTATGGTGTTTGTCAGAGCAGGTGCACGTGAATACCATACCACCGGAAGCTATACAAGCGCATGCGCAGAAAGTCTGTCACCTCGACCTGCTCACAGTACAGGCATCAGATCTGAAACATGTCCAGGTGTGTCTATAGTCATTACAGAAACAGAGAGGATCCATTCATTGATTAAATAATTTGAACTATTCATTTTCGTTTGCGTGCTGTGTTTATTCTTAAATATTTCTTGCAATATTAATTTCATCACGTATATATCAGAAAACGATCACATGTTGAAAGTTCTGTTAATTGCATTAATTACACTACTTCATTAATTACGATTTTTTTTCTGAATGATGTGTCTTAACAGATTATATAATTATGAAATAACTACATGCCAGGGAGAGTTCCGGTTCGAGTGTTTCGGGCGGACGCAAGTGCACGGGTTCTGCACGTGGTTTGACGTCGGCTTTCCAGAAGGCGTCACTTTGACAACATCGCCTTATGCAGAGTGGGTTATACCGTGTAGTTTTTATACTGTATTTAAATCTCAAAATGAAAAATTGAACTTTTTATGCTAAAATGTATTTCCGTATGATTGCAATTCATTGAGGACCAACTACTTACGATATATTACTTTGGATGCAGTCTGCTATCTCATTATATCTGTGTTTTGGTCATGGCATTCTCTCACATAGACTAGTGTTTAACAAAAAACGCATTTAATATCGCTGGGTTATAAGAACGAGATTACTAATCGTTAATGTCCATCATATTTTGCAGCAACTTTCATTAACATTTCGTTTCTTATTCATCTTTGCAGGGAGACGCACTGGTCGCAGACAGCCTTTTACGTAGAAGAGCCTTTTTCGGTTGACCAGGACACGTGTATTTCCGGTTCCATCCACATCCGGCCACATAGGGAAGCCGCAAGGTTAATTGCGAGCATTTTATAGTGTTTCAAATCAACGACTTTGATGATATAAAATTAGTCTCTTATATTATTGTGCCAGTCATTTGACGTCATCCATTTTAAGTAGAATTTATTTATATATTGTTCTTTTTTATTTTCCTTTAATCGAAATCTTTATTCAAGGAGAATGCATACATTGGGTTTCTGCGACTATGAACATTTGCAGCACCTGTATCTTATATTTTTTAAAACATTGGGTCATGAACGAATATTCAAATGTATTAAGATGGAAATGTTTAATCCTTAAGTTAAGTAAAACTTGTTTCATTTTCCTAAAATGGAAATCTGCATTTAACAAAGACATTGCATACATTGTGTTTATGCGACTGTTTGCAGCAGCTGCAATTATTATGCCCCCCTTCGAAGAAGAGGGGTATATTGCTTTGCACAGGCATGTCGGTATGTCGGTCCGTCGGTAGACCAAAGCTTGTCCGAGTGATAACTCAACAATTCCTGGACGTATGGTCATCAAACTTCACATGAAGGTTGGGCCTGACCAGTAGATGACCCCTATTGATTTTGGGGGTCATCAGGTCAAAGGTCAAGGTCACAGTGACCTTTAATGGTAAAATAATTTTAATCCTTGTCCGAGTGATAACTCAACAATGCCTGCACCCATGGCCCTCAAACTTGACATAGAAATTGGACCTGACCAGTAGATGACCCCTATTGTTTTGAGGGTCATCAGGCCAAAGGTCAAGGTCACAGTGACCTTGAATGATAAAATGTTGTCCAAGTGATAACTTGACAATGCCTGCACCCATGACCCTCATACTTGACTTGGAGGTTGGGCCTGACCAGTATATGACCCCTACTGTTTTTGGGGGTCATTGGACCAAAGGCCAAGGTCACATGTACCTTGAATGGTAAAAGGTTGTCCGAGTGATAACTCGACAATGCCTGCACCCATGGCCCTCAAACTTGACTTGGAGAATTGGCCTGACCAGGAGATAACCCCTATGGTTTTGGGGGGTCATCTGGCCAAAGGTCAAGGTCACAGTGTCCAGGAATGGTAAAAGGTTGTCAGAGTGATAACTCGACAATGCCTGCACCCATGTCCCTCTAACTTGACTTGGAGGTTGGGCCTGGCCAGAAGATGGTTCCTATTGATTTTACGGGTCATTGGGCCAAACGTCAAGGTCACAGTGACCTTGAATGATAAAAGGTTGTCTGAGTGATAACTTGACAATGCCTGCATCCATGGCCCTCAAACTTGACATTTAGGTTTCTGGTGACCAGCTGATGACTCTGGATTTTGAGTTCATAGAGTCAAAGGTCATGGTCATAACACACTCTATCCTCCCACTTTAATGGTCATAATCTTAAAACTGCCTTAACAGCAACAAATCAGCTGTCATTTCGGTCCATGCATATTTCATTCAATTGTCCATATAATCCTGACAACATGGCGCTCAGGGGGGGGGGGGCATAATGTTTGACAAACATCTCTTGTGATTAAAGTGTTGACATCAACACACTGCAGTATATCAAGGTAGGAATATGTTAACTTCAGTATAACGTGTTTCAGATTCCTAGATATCAGTATTACCCACCAAGTGAACAGCGGACCAAAACACACAAGGACGCATCTCATGAACGACTGCTTTGTCTGATGATTACAATACAATTGAGAAGAGTATTATACATCTGACGAAAGATAGTTAAGCCTTCAATACAGAGACTGTTCAAGAGAGAGAGAGGCGCGCCACAAGTGTTTGTAGAATAGAAGTGACGGTCACTTAATCGGTACACTTTTGTCTCCATCAAGGTTTCCTAACTGAACACCAATCGTCAAGTATTCCATAAAGTGGACATTATTCTAGGTCAAGACGTCTAGTCTAAACGACTTGATATTGTGCCTTGAACAGTGTGATATGACTAACCATTACATTACATTTTCATATTAAACGCAACCTAAATCAGTAGTTAGTTTTCTTATGTCATAATTTAATTATGCCATTAACTGTTGATATTTGATATAAAAAATGGAAATCGAATTTCACTTGGATTGCGTTTGATTCATTTATAGATGTTAACACGAACCATAGTAAATATGCAGCTTACATATCTGAACGTTTTAAGGCAACCGTGTATGTGATGTAAAATGCACTAAAACTTCGTATAAAAACCATGAACACAATGAGTTGGTCTTTAACGACAGAATAGGGTAAGTAAATGCACAGTTCCGGGAGGATCGTAGATCATTTAGAGCCGAATAATGATAGTGAAACACGAGACACAGCATCTTCCTTTACATTATATATTTACAATGTTACCGGCATTTGTTTAATGTAACAGACGGTGCATGTTGGTACAGGTTCATAAATTTGACCTGAACAGTTTGTCAGTACTTGGTAGCTAGGATTGTTTTCTCCTGAACCGCTCAGAAATTCAGAATAATTGTGACTTTTTTTATTCGTCACTTTCCGGACGCTTTTGTTTCTTCATTTCCATGTTTTATGATTAACTAAAAACATGTCCACTACATTGTTTCGCCTGCAAATGTACCTATACAAGTACTCCGTTGGTAGAAAGTCAACTAGTTCTTATATTTATTATGTGATGTCATTATATGTGTTGTTTGTAAGAAGAAGCTAACACATGAGGGAAACGTTAAGTTTTAACTATCGAATAAAGATAGGATGTGTAATAGAATCGTATTGTCCTTTGCCATCGACATTCCCCCCTTTGTGATGCAAACTTGCATTTACTTTTCTGTCTGAAAGCCGTTCTCTGTATTCCTTTTCAACAAGGAATGGGCCAATAAATTAAAGCCAATTGTAATAATTGAAGAACGAATAAAATGATGTTCCTGGCAGGGCTGATATGTACCCGTATCTTAAGTGGTCTGCCTCTAAATAATATTTCGTTGTGTTACAATTGTGTAGTTTGATCCTAACAAAATATGCTGTCAAACTACACTCACATGAGGTAATGCAATTCCTATGATCTAACGAGCACGACTTGTTTATGATGTTTGCGTATCTACTCTTTTTAGGTTTTATTAACGCAATTGACGAATAAGCCGCGTAGGATAGTAACCGCTCTCACAAGTTGAAATATATTGCGATCTTACACGGAAACAAAAAAAGCTTTATATTATATGCCTACAAGGATATAAAATGACATTTAATTGTTATTGTTTTCATAAAAACGCGCCATACTGTATGCCAGCCAACCCAATGTCATTTCTGATTTGAGAGCGGTCCAAAGTTTTAAAACAGTAAAACATATCAAAATATAATTTCAATATTTCATACAGTTAAATATCCTTTTTATTTCACTGATAAATCTCTTTCAATCACCGGAAAGCATGTTATAAAATACACATATTAATAGTTAAAGCAACATTTTCAGCATTTACTTTGTGAAAAAGGCTATACAAACAGAAAGTGCCCATCGCCGAAAATACATTAAACTCACTTGTAACGATCTCTAAACGCTAAAAGGAAAGAGAAGCCAACAACAATCTTTAAATAACAAAACACTTTTATACCAGTTTACAAAATTTATTTCAATTAAGTATTTGAAAAATAAAATACCTGGCATAAATAATTAAGTCTAAAAGTTTACAATTTTCGTCACTGGTCCTGATATGTTTTAATGTCCACATCATTTAATCGGCAAGGACAATTGAACACATTTGATGAACACTGCTTTAATCGAACAACATATATTGTTTCAATTCTTGAAAACTGGAAATGTTCCTAGCCAGAATTACTACCGTATCGCATATATATCGTTTCTTACAGCATACCAACATGTACACAGTCACTAGCTTGTCTACAATGAATAAAAAAGAATTTGTAAATAATAAATATGATGGCATCCTACGACCTTAATTATATAAAAATATTGGGGAAGGGTGTCACGGTTAAAACTTCAAAACTGACAGAAGGTTTTAGTTTTGGGTAAGGACTAGTACTGTTTAACCTTAAAATCTGAACCGTAGACTTAGGGCTTATTCCATGTATATGATAATGGGTGACGCAACAAGACGATTTTTTCCAGCTACAGTATTCTTTGTTATTGTTGTTCTATTATCTATAATATTGCTCTAATGTCCTGTAGCGAAATAGGGAGTACAGGTTTTGTTTTGATAAAATCTTGCACTTCTCCGGTAGCAAGTGATCTTTGTCGCTGCAGCCAAAACGTTGGCATCTTACTATCAGAATGGTTTGGTTTTCTTTGCAGTCCACCATTGTAAACGTTTTGAAATACCCTTAATTGATTTCAACATCGCAATTGGTTTGATTTCTTTGCAGTCCACTATTTTAAACGTTTTGAAATACCCTTAATTGATTTCAACAGCGCAATGGAGCATCGATGAAACAAATTTAAATCATAAACAGGTAATTGACATTCAATGTGGTGCGCTCTCGTCGTAGACAACGTAACGTGCCACTGGTAAGGTTATTAGGTAGCTCAAAGGACAGCAGGTGGATATACTTGCCTAATGTAGTCATGAAAATATTTATTGTAAGATATTGTCATTAGACATTTATGGAGACATTTATGGCATATTCGGACAAAAGTAATGCACAAAGTTGTAGAAAAACCGATCAATCATTATATAAACGGCAGTGTAAATCAGTCAGTATTGTTTCAGACCGGGCATTTATCAATTCTGAGAATGATATAAATGGGGTGCTAATTGCATTTTTTCGTTGTGAATTATCAATTCAATATCATGACTGAGTATCTGAGTTGAATAAATTATCATCGAAGGCAGCATCATTGTTATTTTGTATATAAGATAATGTATCGACAACATTCCATCACGTCCCGAATTTTGCTGTTGCAAATACACATGTACAAGAGAAAACGACTTGTTAATGATTTATTTGCGTTATTCATACAGTTGCCTTGCTAGAAGACAAATGTTTATAAAATATGCTTTGCATACATCACGTAATTGTTAAGTGCCTCTTTGACATTTCTTTGTCTAATATAAATTGTTTTTTCGGTTAATGTTAAAAGATGTCTGTATTGGATAACTATGCGAACGTAATATATTGAAAATAAAGATGTCGTTCATGAAATACTTTAAACGAGCGATTTAGGTTTCAGACATGTATTTTAAAACATCAAAGTACGAGCTGAAGTCAATTTATTTATTGCTGTGTTAATGACTCCTATGGTGAAGCGAGAAAGGAAATGAGGTAAATTCCTAGAATCGGTTTGGTAAGACTTTGAACATCTTCGATAGTTGTGCTTCAAGTCGGACCATGAATGAGTTGGATTAAGATGATTTAAGACTTTGGCTATCAAAGTCATTTTTAAGGTGATATGATAAGCTCCGTTATTTTTTGTCTAAATTACATTCAAACGCAGTAGCTCTCGTTCTGGACAATATAGTCCTATACTATCATGATGTTTTTTGTGAACTGTCGATCGTAAAATTGTTAACGACAGGTGTAGGCCGGGTTTTTAAGATGCAGGCTCTCTGGGTGTGGACGTGCGTGCTACTGGAGCTCATCAACTCCCTCGGTCGTGTTTTAGGTGGACAGACGACGAGATACCACCATGGGTAGAAACAGACCGGAATATCTTACATCCCAATTAAAGAATTAAGTTATGTTCAACCTTAATTTTAAAAGTCGATAGTTATAATTCATGTCAGCGACCGTCTATGCTTTGTCGTGCAAGGACCTTCATCATTAAAAAGCACGCGGTTAAAGCCAAAATTCAAAATGCTTCAATTTTTATTATTCCTCAGTTACAACTTTTTTGTAGCGATAAAACAAACAAACAGTGTTCACAGTTTTCGAAAGTCTCACCAAGGCTTGGCTGAATGCTTGTCATGCCCCTTTGTACTGATATAGTTGAACGAGCTTATCCACCGCTTTTAAAAGCTCCTTTTGATATTTTGAACTGTTGTTGATTAAACCATTACACAAAATAACAAAACCCTTTAAAGCGTTGCTATACGGCCTGGTGTACCATCTAAATAGCTCAACGTTAATACCAAAACCTCGGCTGTACACAACAATTCCATCAATTGCTCGTAAATAGACATAGAAAATTACGCCGCAAATTACCTTTCATTAGCCACATTGTTACTTATGTCTGGTTAGAACTAACAAACCATGGTTAATATGGTTCCATGGATAATTGCAGGTTAATAAATGTATACCAGGCTCCATAGGATGATTCATGCAGTAAAATGCACTCCCTTGTATAATTGATTTTGGTGTCCGAAAGGAAAAACAGAAAATAGGATCATCTTTTTACGAGTATGTAATGATGACAATTGCATAAACTCTGGCTGATAGTTACACGCAAGTTACAAAGTCGTCCATAAAACGTGATGTGGACATTATTAGTTCATCCGAAATGTCAGTATGTACAAAATTGGATCTCCATATTGGCATAGACTGTTTGTTTTCTATATAAAAAAAACATTCTATGACAGACTCTATTCCCACGGGATGGACGCTGACAGTTGCCATGTTTTTTGCAGGAGCTATGCGGATATTTGCGTTCACAAGGAAATGTTAGGCAACGTGGTTCGGATCAACACCTATATGTATGCACGTGGGCCATGATTCATGAATGTTTGTATTATTATAGGCACATATAAGTTGCTCGACGATTCATTGAGTTATTTATAGCTCAATTAAATATCATTTGCTATACATCTAAATTGTAGTCTTCCCATTAATGATCTTGGTGATGGCAAAACTAGTATGTGGGGTCTGGCCACCGGAATGCATGATATTGATTATAGATAATAGAGCTGATGTTACGTCGGACGCATTGTATCAGTATTATTCAATATATGTTAGTTCGTTATGTTATCGGTAACTCGTCAAGACATATCATTTTAGTTCCACAGTTTGTCCGTCGTCAACATGATCATTATCGTGATTTTGCTGCTTTACCTTATTGAAAGTTGCGATTGCCTTCCGGATTTCAGCAGATGTTCTTTATTTAAACACTAAAATACTCACTTGTCAGAACCTCTTGGATGTTATATGCTGCTTCGTTGTCTCACGTTAACTGTGCTAATTGAAATGAACAGCCAATTTACGAGACGGCTTTATTGAAACGTCGAATAGCTTCTAATGGTCAGTGTGGACACTTTCAAATCATGGGACAATCAATGAGTTCGTAAAAGAGTGCCTCGATATTTCAATAGAATATTGACTGTATGAGTACACTCCCACCCCACTATTTCTCGAAACATCTTAAGTCCCTTATAACAGACTTAGCTCACTATTGCTGTGTAAGTATAATTTGTGTTTGGATCTCACTCTTAAAGCTTATTTTACATTTAAGGAAACAATCATATGATATATGATGATGACGGTAAACCATTTTTTTATATGTATCACGAATATAAAGTGAAAACATTTGATTAGGTAAATCGCCACTAAAGCTTGTTACTCATGTTTAATACTTTTGAGAAATTGAGGCCTGAATAAGTGAACTTACGACGCAAGTTTCATGCGTCCAATGCCAATGGCAAATGGATGCTGTATAACAGTATTGACATACTGCTATGGAAACTATAGAAGTCTAATATGATATGTTTTTCAAATGTAAAAACCGCCAAGCAGACGACACACAGCATGATTCTCACATCGGTAAATACGTTACATACTAACTGGTTAACTAGGTAAGATGCGTGTAACCAGTTATCTATAAATGCATTTGTGGCTTCTAATTCTAGCACTAACTCGTTATATGATTTGTGAATTCCACTTATTAAGTAGCATAATAACTGGCTTAATGAATAAGGTTCGTGTTACCAGTTACCTAAAAATGCATTCCAAAATCAGGCACTCACATGTTATCCAGTTATGGTTCACGAACTCAACTTAGTAAGTAAAATACTTACTGGTAACCTAGATAAGATGCGTGTAATCACGTATTAAGTCACTTGCTAAGTGATATTCGTAAATCATAAGTAGATTACAAGTTGTATGCATCTAAATATAACAAACTAGCGCATTGTTAATACGCCATAGTATTAGAAAATCAAATTACGATCAATATGATATACAGGACATAATATTTTGTCAGGTAATATTGCTCCACAGGAATCGTTCTGATGGGATTTAAAATTGAAAAATGTACGTGATTTTAAAGTCACTATTTAATCAGTCAAGCGTTTTAATTTCAATGCCCGTAAAATTTTCATTCTGAGACATTCGTATGATAGCAAACAAAACGTGCATGTCGTCATTCAAATGAACCAATATATAACGCATTTTTTCTAAGTATATAATATTGGCATCGGAGTTAGTATCAATTGTATAAATTGAGTGCTAATTGCATGTGTATGCTGTTATTAATATGATAATGTTCTGTGAATACCCCGGAGATTTAAGTTCCAGGAGATGCTCTGGTTTTATTCATGGCCTTTTTTATGTCACAAAAATCTGCAATTTCTCATAACTCCACGAACCATAACTACAATCGTTGTGTACCTTTGTCGTGAGCGCAGGTACTGTATTTAAGAGTCAGTTGTGTATGACTAAGTTACTGAGTAACATTAAGCATTATCGAAAGCGGCATCATTGTAATTATGTATATCAGACATTGTATCGATAATATTCCATGACTGATAAATGTAAAATTGTTGCCAAAAGACACAAACAATTGATAATGAGATTTCTGCAGTGAATTAAAGAGAACGACTTGTTAATAATTTATTTGCGTAAGTCTTCCTTTATTCGTATTGTTGTATTTCTGGCGGACATATGTACGCCCACAGGGGCAGGTTGCGTTGTTTTGACACACCACGCCCCCGTCCGTTTTTTTATCATTTTTTTTATGAAATTTTAGTAAGAATAAGATGTGGTAACTGTAACTTGTGAAAATTGGCAAAAAAAAATTATTTTTTTTATTTTTATTTTTTATTTTATTATCTTTGTAAAGGGTGACGACTTGACCCTGAATTTCCATGTATTTGCCGACATGACCCTGTTTAAGAGGCCATAACTTTATCAAATCTTAACCAAACTCTACATTTTTGGATATTCCTTGTAGAGTTAGTGTCAATCTTTAAGAAAATGTACAGTTTTAACGAAAACAAATGCAATTTCAAACCCGAGTTTCCTAAAACATGTTACTCGACGAACCAACTACCCGCAAATTTCACCGAAATTTTCCAGACTAAAATGCATTATCCCGGTATTGCATCATAAATTTAACACGTGTGCTTAAGAGAAACAATATATCTATCACGATACAGGTGAAATGGAAGTCAAATATCGTCCCATAGAGCCGTGCATGCTAAAAAACAATGTTCATACTTTGTTTACAATAATTATACATGCCAGCTAGTATGTGTATACACGAACAAATTTACCCACGCAACGCAACTATATCGTAGATGCAAGCAGGGCACCAACGCATGCACCGTGAATAATTTCCGGTTGCGCAATGTCCATGTCAGCATATGCGTAAAGAAATAAACAAAGATTGTAAATCGTGTGCACGGCTCTGTTGGACGATATTTGACTTCCAAAAACGGACGGGGGCGTGGTGTGTCAAAACAACGCAACCTGCCCCTGTGTGTACGCCGAACGGAAGGTATTGGTGAAAATAAAGAGGTCGTTTATAAAATACTTGTAACGTGCGATTCAGGTTTTAGACAATGTATTTTACACCATGAAAGTATAGCACATTCTTTACCGGTCCCATTTCTATGGTTGCAGGACAGGGGAATAAGACAATTTGTTTTGAGCTGAAGTGAATTTTGTTATTGTTGTGTTCATGGCTCTTATCGTGGAGAGAAATAGGTAGAATCGGTTAACGTCTCCGATAGCTGTACTTCAAGTTGCTGCAATCGTGACTGTGTTGGATTAAGATGATTTGAGAAGTTGGCTCTCAAAGCAGCCTATCAGTTTTTCAGGGATATTGTACGCTTGATTATTTCTTTTCTGCAATTCGATATTTCTAATGGATTGTACAATACCTTTTTATTTTAACGGCTAATACATCATTGCTGAAACACATTCAGATAAATGACATCGAAACGGTGTGGACAATGTAACCTTAAACTGGAGTGGTTATTTTAATATGTAAGTCATAGAGTTGTTAACGGCCGGTGGAGGACGGATGTTAGGATGCAGGCTCTCTGTATGTGGACGGCCGTCGTGTGCGTGCTGATGGAGCTCATTGACTACTTCCGGTCGTGTTTCAGGCGGACAGAAGACACGATGCCATCAGGCGAAGAAGCAGACCGGAAAAGGCGGAGACATGACTGTAGCTACTTCAAGTAAGCGTTGTTTTCTATTTCTAATTTGCTATTAAAAGTGGAAACGTTTTGTTTTTTACTTCTTCGCAAAAGGTCTGACATTAAGTGAATTTGACAACGTCTGTATATCACGGTTTAAAATTTGGAAAAACAACCAAGCTCAAATGGTGTCATCCTTTGAAAACGTTAAACACGATGAAATATCTTATTTCCGTTTTCCAGGAATAATAAGTGTTAAACCCGTGTTTTGAAGGCAGATGTAGAACTTGCATTAGTAAAAGAGCATATAAGCGAGCGTTAATGCGTTGTCGTTCAACGATTTACATACTGGTTACCATTTGAAAACCGTTAAACTGTCTTTGCGCATATATGTTTAAGTGACACACTTATTCAAATTCACTCTTATAACAAATATGAATTTTGACTACTTACTAAATAATTGATTTAAATAATAAAATATTAATTACTGATAAAAGGATTGTAATCGTGCATTTAAAAGCAGAACGCTTGTCCGGTTAGCGCAGTGGTTAGCGCACTCGCTTATCACCTAGGCGACCCGGGTTCGATTCCCGGCTTGGGCGCATGTGAGTTTGGTTTGTGGTCACCAAGCCGGACAAGTGGGTTTTCTCCGGGTTCTCCGGTTTCCCCCACAACACAAGACCACACTCTCGCGTAAAATCGTGCCAACGAGAGTGATTAATATAATGTTGTAATAACTTGTTTCACAATCGTTGTAAAATAAATATGTTTAAACTTAAAAAGCAGAACGCGCAAATATATTGAATGATTGGTAAATGCTTAAAGATTCACTGTGGTATACTATGATCTCATAAGGTAGAAATACTGTGTTTTAGGCTCATTTGTTTCAAATTAAACTTGGTATCCTTCAGAACCATTGTTTTCTACATTTATTAATCCTTTTTGGAATATTAAAAGAGTATTATTTATTGTGGTAAATCTTATCTTTAAGAAACTTCCTCAATTAAAAGCCCAACTTTATTACGTTTCCAAATTTAGCTATCATTTAGTTGTTTGGTTTAATTTTTTTGGCAAATTTTGCAACATGCCAGGGTTCATCAAACACATGATTTTGCATTGTGACAAACAAAGGTGCTAATAGGTCCAAGGCTGGCTTAAATGCTAATAATTCCCCATGATTAACTGAGTCAAATAGACGAGCGTCATTAACTGTCGTAGATGCCCATGTTTTTAATCTGTTGTTGTTGAAACATTACAAACAACGACAAAAACCCTTTAGATATTGCTATGTTACCTCGTTTAAATTAAAAAAAACCTCAACGTTCATACCAAAACATGACTTGTACACAACAGTATCATTTGGTTATCAAAACAGACATAATTACTCTACAATTTAGCTTTCATTAGCGACATTGTGACTCATGTCTGGTAAAAACTAATAAACTGTGAACATGTTTCCATTGATAATTCCAGGATAATAAATGTATACTAGACTCCATAATTTATAATGATTTATAAATGCACTTCATACACTTCCTTATTAATTTTGGCGTCCGAAAGGAAAAATCGGTAAAAACGATAACCTTTTACGAGTATGTTATATAAATGAATATAAATAGAAGATAAAGTATGCTATACTATACGCCCGGCTTCAGCGTCGGCGTCTGCATCGGTGTCTGCATCGGCGTCCGGCTAAAAATGTAGGGCAGTTTGGCATTTGCACTTATAACTCCAATGCCCTTTATTCCATTCAATTCAGGATCATGACACCAGGAGGTTACATAACTCCGTTTTATCCTTAGTACAAATTATGGCACCAAATTAACTGATGGACTTAGGTTAAAGTTTTAGAGCAATTTGTGTCGAGTTAAAGTTTGAGGGCAAAAAGGGAATTTTCGTTGATAACTTATAAACCCTTCATTCAATTGACTTAATACTTCACACAATTGTTGACGACCATTTTTTCAATAAGGTTACATTAGGTTACATTACACCATTTCATTTTAAATACAAGTTATTGATTGACTTAGGAACTTAGGTTAAAGTAATAGAGCACATTGAGTCCGGTTATAATTTAGGACAAGGTAGGATTTTCACTTATTACTTCGATATCCGTCATTCAATGGACAATACTTCACACAGTTGTTTACAGCCAACACAGTTTTAGACCTCTATGGTCAAAGTCGAGGTCAATGTAACAAAAATAGAATGAATTCAAACAGTTGAAACTGAATCTCACAACGGATGCTGAAAATTATTTTGTCAATCATTAAAACCCTTTGATTCGTCGTATTGGTGCGTTTCATGTTTACTCCTTTTTTATTACTTTTCAAAGGAACGTAGTGCACCGTTATTGTTTTAATTTCTAAGACAAATTTGTGTATAATCGACAACTATGACAACTCTTGTCATGTTTACAAGTAACATAGTAAAAAGCCGTTCAGTTTATGAGAAATGTAAGTTTGTACTAACTTTGCTCTCAATATAAGCATGTTTGTTTACTATAAAAACAAAATTTGACAGACTCTATTCCCATGTGATTGACGCTTACTGTTACCATGTTTCCTTGCAGGAGCTACGCAGACGTTGGCGTGCACGAGAAAATGTTAAGCGACACAGTGCGGACAAACGCCTACAGGTATGTACGTGGGCGATCAGTCCTGAGTGCTTGGATTATTATAGGCAGATCCTTAATGTTATTATTATTATCATTATTAATCTATTATTATTATTATTATTATTATTATTATTATTATTATTATTATTATTATTATTATTATTATTATTATTATATCAATGTATGATACTGTCAAATCGAAAGTTAAACACAATAATTTACCAGGAGAAGGGTTTGACTGTATGTTAGGTGTACGGCAAGGCGAGAGTTTGTCACCCTTCCTATTTTCTATGTTTTTAAATGATTTAGAAGATGTGTTTATACACAAAGGCCTAGATGGCATAGATGTTGATATGTTTAAAATATTTCTTATTGTTTATGCTTCAACTAAGAATGAGATTTATACTTAGGTATTATAGACAACACCCTAGTATGTATAATTAATTGCGTTGATCAATACAGAAAATGAAACTATTTTAAAACAATCTGAGTATGTTTATATACAAGGCTTTCGAACTTAGAATGTATGAATATTCACACATGTTTTGTACTTGTCACTATTTTTGTATGATATTCGGTCTACGATCTTCTGGTAAATAAATGATCTGTTATTATGTATTTTCCTTGGATGATCTAGGGTGATTGCAAGACTGATCTTTTTGGTTTGTGGCAACTAGAATGCATGGGATTTCCTGCTTAAAAAATAGCTGCTGTAACGTCAGACGAGATTTATTCAATCTTATTCAAGAAAACACGGGTGTATATCAGTTTGTTTTATCATCGGTAATCCGTTAAAACTATCATTTAAGTTATCAAGGTCATATCAAGTTCCAAAGTCTGTACACCGTCAATATGATCATGGTTGGGATGTTGCTGGGCAATCTGTCCACCGTCAACAGAAGCATTGTTGAGATGTTGCTGGTCAGTCTGTCCGCCGCCCACATGATAATTGTTGAGATGTTGCTGGTCAGTCTGTCCGCCGTCACAATGATCATTGTTGTGATGTTGCTAGTGCGCCTTACTCTAATACGAACAAGGACATGTAATTCCATTGGGATATAACCACTCTCTGTTCGTCTTTTTAGAGTACAATATTTATATTATATAACCTTAAAGCAAACTGAGCATGAGATTCCATTCTGCATGATTATGTATTCACGCGGGATAAAGAATACCAATGCGATTATGTAGTGTTCATAAAAAATCAACCGTGCACTTCCCCTTTATCAGATGTCTGATTCTACAGTTTTCTTTTTCTTTGAATACCGTCGGTTTAAAACATGTGATTCAAATATGGAAATCAGCAGGTGTTCTGTATGTATAAACACGAAAAACACTCACTTGTCAGAATCCATTTACTGTTTTCTGATACAGTAGAAATAATTTTAAGTCATACATTACGAAGAAAACCCGATTGTTTCACATTAGATCGCAATAGCAACAAATTCACCCAAACCTCTCGTGGTATATTACTGTCGGTGCTCACTCAGTGAAATATACTGCGATCTTTTGCTGAAACAAACAATTATCCTCGCTTAATTGTCGTGCTTGTTGTTAATTTTAGTCGCTCCAATTACGAGGATCAAGTTTATGTAGTCAATACGTCTCGTGTATGTGAATGGTTTTATATCGAGGAGTAGGAGTCTATGCTGTTTCAGAGATTTGTTTTGTTTGGTACATAGTCCTTGTAATTGATTTTGATGTACGTACGTTTAAACTTCAAAATTTAAGTTTTTATATTCGTTTTTCATGTATTTATGTTAAAATGAGTTGATCTTTCTTAATGAGTTTTCAGTCTGTAAAATTTACGGAACAATTTGACGTTATTGTTAGTGAGTGGATGGTAGGTGACCCCTTGCAATTATATATCCATGCAGTTATGACAATCGTGCGGTTTATTCAATAAAAAACAGTGTCCGGTGATAATATTTTTTGTATAAGTTATAGTATCTGTACAAGTAAATGTACTCGTTCCACTTTGTGTTACATTATTTTCTTCCGTATTTCAGGGTTACTGCCTGTTCTATGAGTCTATGCTGCCGTCCGTCATCCACTGCAAAGACCGGTGGCTCAAACAGGTACATCAATACCCGTATCACTTTTTCTGACTGTAGTATGATTGGTGCAGCATACTGCAGAGCCACTCTCAATGTCGTCTTCATTATGGCTGTTACCAGATACCCGTAGACTATAATCTACCATTTTATCTAATGAAACGGCTCATTGGCCTATATCAAGTTCTACGCTTATTGGTTAACAATTTCAATTTTCAGTGTGCTTTTCAAAGTCCACCTTCTACATTTTAAAATGAACTTTGTATGTCCGTTATAGTTTCTGCTTTTCCTAACACATTTACTTATCGTTGTGTGTATCGCTCGTTATCATTCTTTAAGGAAATATTTATTTTAGCATTCATTTAAACCCTGGATATATCAAAATAGTCCATTGCTGACCAACAACTACTGGCCCTTATAGCACATAGGTGCTTTTTCTTCCAGGATGTTTTGAGGTTCCCGTCAACCGCTACACTGTACATTCCCCCATTCTACGTAGTCGAGTATGATAACAGGTACCTTTATATGGTCTGTCGGAATAAACTTTGATTATGTGATCGTCAATACCACACATCACGGTGACTGTTTGCTATGCACCTGAGTGGGCAAATATATAAATATTTACGTTTCTCTTGTGTATAAAAACTGCCGGTAATTTCAGGTGCCGTACATTATGATCGACACATGCAATGAAACAAAAGTCTACAATTGAGGACAACTCGTATTGCATTGTGTAATAGTAACCGTGATGTTATATTAACGAACATTCAAGTAGTTAAAATATTTGTATTCGTTGTTGATCATTAACGTATGGTTTTTGTCAGAGCAGGTGCACGTGAATACCATACCAACGAAAGCTATACGAGCGCATGCGCAGAAAATCTGTCACCTCGACCTGCTCACAGTACAGGCATCAGATCTTGAAAATGTCCAGGTGCGTTTTTGGTCATTACAGAAACAGAGAAGATCAATTAATTAATTAAATAATTCGAATTATTCAGTTTTCGTTTGCGTGCTGTGCATAATCTTAAATAGTTCTTGCATTATAAATTTCATCACGCAAATATCAGAAAACGAACACATGTAGAATCTTGAGCTGATATGATTAATTTTCACATGACTTCATTAATTACGAATTTCTGCGGAATCATGTGTGTTAACAGATTATACAATTATGAAATAACTACATGTCAGGGAGAATTCCGGTTCCAGTGTTTCGGGCAGACGCAAGTTCACGGGTTCTACACTCTGCACGTGGTTTGACGTCGGCTTTCCAGAAGGCGTCAGTTTGACAACATCGCCTTACGCAGAGTGTGTTATTCTGTGTACTTTATATTCTGCATCTAAGTCTCAAAATGATTTGTTTATGATTGCAATTCATTAAAAATCATGTGCTTAGAACATATAACTTTGGATGCCGTCTGCTTTCTCATTGAATATGTGTTTTAGTCATGGCTTAATCTCACACGGACTATTGTCTAGCAATTAAGGTATTGGTCTCGCTGTGTTATAACAACGAGAGTAATGCCCAACATATTTTGCATCAAACTTCCATTACCATTTAATTTCTTGTTAATCTTGCCAGGGAGACGCACTGGTCACAGACAGGCCTTTTACGTGGAGGAGCCTTTTCCGGTTGACCAGGAAACGTGTATTTCCGGTTCCATCGACATCCGGCCACACAGGGAAGCCGCAAGGTTAATTGCGAGCATGTTATAATCGTTTCGCAACGTGCTGTACATCAATGACTTTGTTTAAATAAAATTAGAGAAAACTAAAGAAAACGCCTACATTAGTTTACCAGTCTGTTTACGTCGTCCATTTTTCTGTACAACGTAATTTATTTATTTTTATTTTCCTTTAACCGAAATCTTTATTCAAGGTAAATGCATTCATTGTGTTTCTGCGACAATGCACATTTGCAGCACCTGTATCTTATTTTTAAGTTAGTGTTTCTTTTCATGAACGAACATTCAAATGTATTAAGTTGGAAATGTTTCATTTTCCTAAATCGAAATCTGCATTCAAAGCGGACAATGCATGAATTGGGTTTCTGTGACATTTGCAGCACCTGAAAATTGTTTTAAACGTAGACATGAACAAACTGCGGAATATGAAGGTGAAAATGCGCTATCTTAAATTTAACTTGTTTCAGGTTCCTAGATATCAGTATCACGCACCAAGTGAACAACGGACCAAAACACACGAGGACGCATCTCATGAACGACTGCTTTGTCTGATGACTACAAGACATTTGAGAAGAGCATTTTATATCTAATGAGGGACAGTAAAGCCTCCAAGACAGAAGCTGTTATATGCAAACACCTCAGCTCCTTTCAAGAAACTATGCATTAGCCTTCTATTTATTTTGCACACGGTTGCCCACGATTGAGCAAATATGACCTTTCATATCTAGATTGTTGTACGGGGACTTGTGAGCTCATTTATATTCTTTACCAAGAGCCGCGCTACAAGTGTTTGTAGAATAGAAGTGACGGTCTCTTATCAGTACACTATAGTTTCTCCATCAAGGTGTCCTAAGTGAATACCAATAGTCAAGTACTTCATAAAGTGGACAATATTCTAGGTCAAGACCTCTAGTCTCACTGACTTGATTTTGTGCCTTGAACATTGTGATATGATATGCACTAAAACGTCATATAAAAGCCATATGAAATATGTGTTTGTATGTACAGCATAGGGAAAGTACATGTACACTGTAGAGAGTATTGTTGATCATTTAGCGTGCAAATGTACTGGAACAAGTACTTTATTGGTCACGTGTCAACTAGTTCTTATATCATGTCATGACTTGCTTTGTTTGTAAGAATAATCATATACATGACAGGGATACGTTTTTGTTTTATTTACTGTCGAATAAGATGTGACAGGATCTAAATGTCTTTTGACAGCGATACTCCTTCCTTTCTGATGCAAACGTGCATTTACTTGTATGTCGTTATTTTATAAAATATCAAGTTAATATTTATATGCACACATAAAACTCGTTCTCTGTATTCTTTTCCGTAAATAATGGGTAAGAAATTAAAGCCAATTGAATTAATTGCAGTAAGAATAAATACATGTTCCTGGCCAGGCTGATATGTACTCGTATCTTAAGTTATCTGCTTCCAGGTAATCTCGCTCTGTCTTATAATTGTGTGGTTTAGTCCTAACTAAATATGATACCAAACAACACTCACTTTGGATAATGCAATTCCTCTGAATTAACGAGCACGATTTGTTTATAATAGTCTTCTTTCAATGTTTTAAAACGCACGGAATTGACGATGGCATTCAAATTTATTCAACAAAACGTACTTGTAATATAAACACATGACGCTGACATTATATAGAAGTTTATGGTTTGTTTCAGTGTAAGATCGTATTATATTTCGGCGATTGACCACCACCGACTGGTGCTCACGAGGTGATTTGGAATTGAGAGTGGTAAATATCGTGTGTTTTTTTTCACTGATAAATCACTAAAAAACATATTATAAAATTCAAAAAAATCATAGTATAAACATCTTTTTTCAGCAATTACTTTGTGGAAAAGGCTTTTTAAAGAAATAAATAAACAGAAAATGCATCTCTTCGGAAATTCATTAGGCTAAATAATTATATCGTAACAAACTCCAAACACCAAAGAAAAGAGAACCCAGCAACAAACTTAATACAACAACAATTTCTTCACTTGTCCCGTATGTTTTAATGTCATCATTGTTTATTACACATGGAAAAGTGAACATACTATATGAACAAATCGAACAACACTTTTAGAATCATTCCAATAAATAATTGTATATTAATAAGCCCGACTTTGCTAAAGTCTAATTTCTGTTCATATTGTTCGAATGTTTGAATACAGCATCATTTTAGGAAGGCAAATGTTCGTAAAAGAATTGCCAAGCATTAACTACTGCATCGCATATTTGATGAATGTTTGTAATAGCATACAACACGTGCACACCCGCTCGTCTTTAATAAATAAAGTAAGATTTGTAAATATTAAAAAAATGATAGCATTGTTTGACTGCGAACTAAATATTTATACATAAATACTGTATATTTAAGGAATGCCCGCAATTCATTACTTATATTTACACCAATAGTTCATTATTTCATTCAAGAATTGTTAAAAAAACTTAATTTCATTAAAAAAAAAAATTCTCAGTAACCCATTCCTACCCATTCTGTAAATAGACATTCGGAGCTCCTCGGCCATTTTTTCAAAAACAACCTCGGATGTATGCCGGTACATCTGTTGAAGTAGTCCGTATTTTTTTTAATAAAAGCATTAATTAAATGTAGTGTTTAAGAGTTGTATTCATTGCTCTCAGTTTAAATTGATTGCCAGTGAAGTGTATTATTGCAAACATAATTACGATTCCCAAGAGTTAAGTCATAAATTTTAACTACTAAATAAGATTACTACGCGATCTATTTGCAGCGGACTTGAACTTACTTTTTAAGTATGTAAACCGTCCATATACATCCGAGGTTGTTTTTGAAAAAATGGCCGAGGAGTTCCGAATGGTAAATAGAAAGACCCGACTCTAACCGGAAGCATTTTTTTCAAATGACGTCACAATATCGCTGGAAAAGATCAACCACTTGAAATCACTTTTAAACGTAAAATTCAAACAGTTATGGCAACTACACATTTAAAATTTAAAAAACTAACACCTTCTAAAATGTTGATTTATATTTTACGGGACCTTCTGACACAATACAAACAATAACAAGATAAATATTTTTCATGTATATTGTTATGCAATGAATTGCGATCCGAACATATCCGAAGATGTTGTGTTCATCGATTGATGGACGCAATTGCCGAAATGAGGTTCATTTAAGTAATGGAAGTTGAGGTGTAAATATGATAAAATATGCCATAAATTGAGGAGTTATTTCAGCCGCATTGATCTTTGCTTTTCTTTTACTGTTATCACATATCACATAATCTTAAATCTTGAATAATTTTACTCTTTTATCATATTGTCAGATTGTGTAGGACTTGTTTTGATAAAACCTTGCACGTCTTAGGTTGGCTATTGAATCCAGCGATCAGAATTATTTAGTTAATTATTGCTATTCAATATTTTAAACGCTTTGCAATACTTTTTCAATTACACCAGAGCAATTGATCATCGCTGAATCATATTTAAATTAGATACATGAAACTGACAATTAATTGGAAAATCAAAGAATTAATGTGGATATATTTGCCTTGGTGGTGTTTATGAAACGATATAATTGTTTTACTGGCAAATACAAACACTAACAAAACATTTGTTGTTGAAGATCTCACAATCATAACTTGTACGGCAGCATACATCTGTCAGTTAGTTTTTCAGGCCCGGTATGTATTTATTCTTGGAATTGGTATCAAGTGGGTGCTAATCGCATTTTTTGCGGTGAATTCAAAATAGAAAAATGAAATAAAATTTCTTCCGGAAGGAAGGTCTTGTTTTTATTAATGCTTAATTCTATGTCTAAAATTGCGATCTCTCATAACTCCACAAACCAGGATCACAATTAAAATTTCGTTAGGACAGGCACTGTATTTGGAAATTAGTTGTTGTCTACGACTGAGAAACTTACTGAAGGCAGCGTCATCGTTATAATGTATATCAGATATTGAATCAACTCCATTTAATGGGTTTTTAATTCTGCAATAAAGGTACAACTGTTGCCAAAGCCCACGCACACAAGATAATGAGATTCCTGTGAATTAACGAGCACTACCTGTTAATGATTTATTTTCGTAAGTCGTCATTTATTCGTATTGTTGCAAATGTTCATGTAATATGTCTTGTGTATATCGCGTTATTTAGCAGTTCCTCCAACCCTTGCTTTGTCTCATTTAGATTGTATTATAGTTGATGTCGAAAGATGACAATATTGGATAACTATGCGTCAAACGTAATGTATTGGATATAAGGATATCGTTCGTGAAATACTTTTGTTAACCGGGGGAGTTTCAGAGTTTCATGATAGGCGAATCGTCATATAAACTTTCTACTTTTGGCCAAAATACAAAAGTATAATGATAAAGCAATTGCGTCATTTCAAAAACATATATTTACAAAAGCAATATCCAACTAATAAATAAGAAAATATCACCCCTATTTTTACGTCCAATAGAAGCATCTATACTTCCGGCTTATCTGGTATCAATTTCATAGCACTATATACGTTTTTATCTAAGTTTGTGAAATAAATCACTCTTAACTGACATCAAATATTTAGATTTAGCCACATTTGGCCAATACTATTTAATACAATATTTATTTCTGTTCTGAACATTCGATTTCTGTTGTTAAATAACATGCAAGTACGGCACATACTAAACCGTTGCGATATCTATGGTTGCTTGACATGGGAATTTGTTTTGAGCTGAAATGAATTTTGTTATTGTTGTGTTAATGGCTTTTATCGTGAATTGAACGTCTCCGATAGTCAATGAGATGGATAAAGAGTATTTGATCAGGTTTTAGAGGATATTTCAGGCTTGGTTGATTTTTTTCTGCAATTCGATATTTCTAATGGATTTTACAATGCCTTTTTATTTCAATGGCGAATGGATCATTGATATAGTACATTCAAACCATAGATATGTGAATGACATTCAAACGTTCTTGACAATGAAACGTTACACTAGAGTGATTTTTGTTATCTAAAGATCGTAGAATTGCTAACGGCCGGATTTAAGGATGCACGCAATTTGACCCTGCATGAAAGGATGCTAGCTTAATTGAACATTAAAAAAGAAATTAGAGTTTTAGAATTATGTGTGTAATGTCCCTTAATTAACTGAGACAATTTGACGAGCACCATTAACGGCGTTATATGCTTTTGTTTTAAACTGTTGCTGTTGAAACATTACTTACGACTACAAAAAGCTTTTAAATATTGCTATATTACCTCTCGATACGTCAAAAATCTCATACCAAAACCTGGTGTGTAAACATCAATTCCATCGTTTGCTCGTAAAATGACAGACATAATAACGCAGCAAATTAGCTTTCATTAGCGACATTGTTACTCCTGTCTGGTAAAAACTAATAACGCGTGGAAAACATGGTTCCATTGATAACTGCAGGATAATGAACGGATACCAGACTCCATGGAATGATTTATACAGTTAACAAACTCTTCCTTACATTATTCACTTCGGCGTCCGAACGGAAAATACAGTAAAAACGATGATCGTCTTAGGAGTGTTTAAATGAAAATGGCCTAGCCCCAGCGTTTAATTCCATGTTTAAAGTTACACGCAAGTCACGAAGTTCTAAGTCGTTAATAGAAAAGTCAGCATCCGCAATATCAGTATGTACAAAGTTAGCTCTCCATATAAGCATGCTTGTTTCTTATAAGGAACAGTTATCTGACAGACTCCTTCTCCATGTGATGAAGGCTGACATATGCCATGGTTTCTTGCAGGAGCTACGCGGACATTACCGTGCACGAGGAAATTTTAAGCAACACGGTGCGGACAAACGCCTACATGTATGCTGTATGCATTTTGGACAGTTGTCCTGACTTCTTCTATTATTTCAGGCAGATCCGAGTTGCGCCACGAATAATTCTTAATTAAATATCATTTGCTATACATGTATTTCCTTGGATTATCTAGGGTAATTTCAACACCTATTTGTTTGCTATTTGTAAGGGTCCTTAGAATAATTGAGATTTCCTATTTAATTAATAACTGTTATAAAGTCAAACGAATTGAATCAATCTTATTCAAGAAAAAATACCGGGTATATGTCAGTTCGTATTATAGTCGTTAATTCGTAAAAATCTATATCATTTAAATAACACACTCCGTCGCTCTCAACATTAGTATCATTGTAGTATATCGGATTGAATTTACTTTATTTAGAACAATTATCGGTTTTTCTTTGGGGTACAACCATCATCTTTTCGGGTTTTCCAGGGTATGCTGTATCTATACATTATATTATCTTTAAGGAAACTGTGAATGAGATTCAATTCTACATAAAAATGTATTCACGCGCTATATGGTATAACAATAATTCAAAACAATATAAGACTGGAAATTTAATTACCAATACGCGTATGTAATTTTAATCCGATATATCAGCCTCTGCATTTCATCAGAGTGCTTTTAAATAGAGCCGACACCTTCTGAAAGCCAGATTTCAATCGCAATTTCAAAACCGACGGTATTTAAAGACTAAGCCTGAAAACTTTGTAGAATCAGAAAACCAATATATACTTGTCAGAACCCATTTGCTGTAATAACCTGCTTCTTATGAACTTTGCTAATTGAAACGAACAGCCAAGTATTGTTGCGGCTGGAATGGAACATCGAATAGACATCAATTATAAACTAATGTTTTTTTCTTATGTGTGTAGGGAACCAGTTAAAAGTGACGAGGAAGACGACCACATGTCTGTACGGTTCAAACGAATCGTATATAACACGTGTCTCAATTGTTGAATTAGTTTCGTTTCAGTTTAAGCAATTATTCAACGTTCACGTTACCCTATGGACGAACACTATCGTGTCCAATGCTCCTCGCTGTCAAGGTTTTGATCAGATGAAGTGTCAGCCGTCAAAATCCACCCTATAAATGACAGTGACAGTCATCTCAATTCCATAGAACATTGCATTGCCATCATCTAGAACTTCGGATACGTATTTCAAACATTTAAGTGTTTGGGTGTTCTAACACATTATCAGTTCTTAAATATGTATGGGCAGTATTTATTAACTTGCAGTAAAATTTGATGTCGCTCTGTATATGTTAAAACTGTTCATGCTCATTCTAACTCGTTGCAAGGAGTGGTGGGTACAGTTTCCAGAGCCTTTTACATTTCATATTTGTGCTGAAGTTTTATCTCTTGTTTCTACTTTAGCCTAGCATTTTTTTGTGACCGTTCGTGAAGTTTGTTTGCCGATTAAGCGTAATGGTTCATTTGTGGACAATTTGAATGAAATATGGATCTGTTATATTCACCATTGAAAATAAATTGCTTACGTAACTATGTTTTGCTGTACAATTTATACGTGTATTTCTTGAATTGCATTAACCGTTTTTACTGACCACATTCCTTTATGTATTTTACATGCTTAACTTTTACATTATTAACTTATTGCGTGTTGATATCATGTGCAATAGATGCGCTGTCAATAACAAGCCCGACTAAAGTATCCCGTCTGTCGCATGCCTGTGCATGTGTTCATGATGTATTATCATCCTTAATGAAATTTTTTATTTATGTTTGGCACTTAAAAAATGAAATAGAAAACATAAACAGCATTAACCAAATGATAAAATCTTCCCAAACAATAAGAATGTTTATGTTTTATAATGCATTCCTTAACTAAAAAATATTCTGAGCGGCTGTCTCTGGTAGGTTAGGCTTAGTATTTCTGGTTTATATTCGTAAGCTGCTATAAAATTATCTTTAAACATTGAAACCACCATGTGTCGATTCCGAATACGCTTTACTACGAATAGTTGCACTCACAATGGACTTACCTTGATTGTGTTTGTGCACCGGGAATAGATATCCACTATGTGTTTATAGTGGCTGTCAGCGAGAATGGAGCGCGTAGTTTTCCAGACTTCCAGAAACACCACTGCCTCCGCTAGCTATATCAATTTAAATCTTTAATAACATTACTTAGCATTCATAAAAATCCTACAGCCGTCTCAGATACGGCGTGGCAGCGGATTTTGGAGCTGGCATCGGTATCTTATTAGTCTTTTGTGTACAGGCCGGCGCCAAGAAAGTAATGCCACGGATATCACATCTTTCTTCTGCATACAGGAACCCAACATATTCATGTTTTTGGTTGACCCCCAAAATGGCCAAATTGTTCAATGTAATGACATGCGGATATGCGATAATGAATGAAGGACTTCCAATATATAATTTATTATAAGAAACCTTGAAACCTGATTCATGGAATAACTATTATCCTGATAAACTGTTTTATCTGTAAAGTACCGTTATCAACAACCAATTTGAATGAACCGTTCTTTTAAAGGTTTCTATGTGCACTTTCATCTTACCAAACTGTAAATACCACGACACGTTCCGCGACATTAAAAAAAAAACATGAAGGCATTTGAGAATCAAAAAAAGCAGTTTAATCTAATTGCTGTTGTTTTGTTCGACAAATATCGCACCTCTTTCAACTTGGCGAAACATCCGCAAATAATGATCGTATTTCCTGAAATGTTAGCAAAAACATTCATCGTGTTTTGTGGCATTCGCAGTCTCAGTTCTTCCATTCTACACATATTTTTCTTGATTACATCGGATGTTTTTACGTTGATTTCATTATGCTAAGAAGGGCTAGGGTCCACCCAACTAGGACATAAGTTAGTCAGAATCAATACTTAAATGACCATAGTAATTTCGCTGGAATATTTAATATGTTTTATTAAAACTTCACTACCTTGAGGTCAAAGTGACTTCCGTTCGAAGAACCGTTCCCGGAAACAGTCATTAAAACACACAATACGTTTTATTTATGGCAAACCTTATGTAATTTAATTTCATTACTATTTTCGGATCAAATCTTTAAAGATTAAAGTACGCCGATATTGCCTTTACGTCGACCATTTTTATTTTTGTTCAGATGTCGTCAGAGCGGTACTCGTTTTTGTCGGCTATTTTGAGAAAGTCCGTAATCGCCGTCACGAACCATGATGATATCCCATGTGCAAATTATAATCATTTATAGCGTGAACAAATTTCTACAGTAAATTATCACTCTAACATATGAATATTATCAAACTATTTGATAAGGCAATTTCATGAAGCTTTGTCATTTATTATACAAAACATGATAGGTTTACTGATTCAAAATGAATATTAGTTTGAATCTGTTCACTGTTATATTTTTATTTGATCTCATCTAAGGTTTGCACAATATTTGCGTTGGTTTTCTGAAGAAAGAAACAAAAATCACTTGAAGGCATATACATGCTATACGAGAAAAAATAGTTTGTTTCAGACGGCAATAAATTCACCCCAGCCTCTCGTGAAATATAACTTGTTTTGCTTTCTCGGTGAAACCACACACTGAAACAAGCAGCTGTGCTCGTGTACTATCATCGTGGTCGTCGATATCACAAGGAAGAGGTCGTTTATTCTAAATAAGAATACTCTCAGTCGTCTCTTTTTATGATTTATCAAAGAGCTTAGTCAACGTTTTCATTTTAAGTAGTCAATACGTTTGGTGTATGTGAACGATGCATGCTGTTTTTCTGGGATTTTTTTGTCAAAATCATATCATAGCTAAACGTTGTAATTGATTTTGAAGTACGTACGTTGATAGTCAGAATTAAAGTTAAGGAACACAACATGATATTTCTTAATGAAAATATAAGTTGATTTTTCTTAATTTGTTTTCAGTTCGTTGAAATTCCGGAAAAGCTTAACGTTATCGTCAATAAGTGGATGGTAAGTGTTCCCTATGCATTTTAAGTAGCGATATATATATAGTTATGATAATCGAGAGGTCTACGCAATGAAAGATAATGTCTAGTTGTAAATTTTGATTTAGGTTCAACATATGCACAATTAAATATAATCAGTCTACTTTCTGTAACACTATTGTTCTTTATATTTCTCGGTAACTGTCTGTTATACGAGTGTATACTGCAGTCCGCCATCCATTGCAAGGTCCGGTGGCTCAAACAAGTATGTCCAATACCACGCTAGGTATCGTCTTCATTATGGCTCGTGCCACAGACAAGTTATGTTCACTGTTGACCACACAACCGTAGAATATGACTCATATTTTCAAAAGGAAACGACTCATCGGCCTGTTTTAAGTACCACGCTGAATGGTCAGCGTTCAGTGGGCTTTTCATACTCCATCTACTCTGTGTAAGCGTTACCATAGTTAGGAATGTACTTTACATGTCCGTTAAAGTTCCTGCCCCTCAAAGCACATTTACTTATCGTATTGTGTATTGTTTTGCATGCATTGTTTCTAAATATATATATTTGTGCGTTCGTTTAAACCCTTGACATTAAGATACAAAACTGTTAACTACTGACCAATCATCCCTTGACCCAATTTCTCGAAACATCGCAATTGCGTTATACATGTAACATGAATAAGCTAAACACTTTATTTTTGTTTTGCGTTATTTGTGTAATATTTACGTTTTTAAGAGATATTGGACTATATAAAACAAATCATCTTGATGAGAATCGCTATAAACTCTTTTTATTTAGTAGAATCAAGATTAAGTAAGAAATGTGGCAGCATCCTTACATAACTATGCTTTCAGAGCTTTGATTTTTAAAAATATTGCTAACTCATGTTATCTTTAAAACCTTTTTTGGCTGACTCGGAGTGTTTTGGCATGTGACTTCATTTTCTTCGAATATTTTACATTTTCAAATCATTTGGAAGGAAAGATTCGCTTTTATTTTTATTAATGTTTTCTTGATTTGTTCCCAATTTTAGTACAAAGATGCTTTTTATTATGAAACTCTATGATAACACAGTTTTAAACGTTTTAATTTATAAGGCAGGCTGTGTGTTATGCTCATAGTTTCAAACAATGACTGCATCGTATCTTTGAAAAGTTTTTTTGAATTAGGTGCTCTGAATTGTATTCATCCGTCTACAGATAGAGTTGGGATCTCTTATCATAGAAGTACTTGGGGTTTACCTATTAGTTTTTTATTATTTGTTTTATTATTAAGTTTCCTCAAGTTAATGCATACTTAGATAAGATTTACATTTTGCGTTTTTTTCTTTATTTAGGATTGTTGGGATAAGAGTGAGGTTTGTGCACTTAAACTGGTTTTAACCCCCAGTAAATTTACATTTTACTGACCGTTCCAAGGTACCTAACAATCCATGATAAACATACCTAGTTTGTTTTTACATATAGTTTTTATGCAATGTGCTGTTTGTGGAGTTTTGTGCTGTTTTTCCATGTTTCTTGTTTGTGATTTTTTGTGTTTTTTTTTGTTCTATGTCTGTGGCGTTTACCAAGTGCCATTAAACCGGGTTTATATTTAATCTTTTTGCTACTGAGCTTGTTTCTGTAGTTTTTCGCATAAATATAAATGAAAAAGCCAATTGAGCTTGTCATGCAAAAATTCTTTAGTTTATTGGAGAAGTTGTGTATGATAAACTTCAGAAATACAAAGATTTACATTGCACAATTTCTGTTATTTGTTTCAATATGTGGTATTGGAAATATTCCTCATATCGTACACTCTTCGCAATGAAAACGACTTCCATTCCTGCTATATGTGACTTATTTCCTCCAGGATGGTCTGATGTTCCCGTCAAACGCTACTCCCTGTACCCTGCCCCCTTCTACGACGCCGAGTCTGATTACTGGTACATCTATATTTCTATGAACCATTCATTGCTAAGCATCTGAGTGGGCAAATGTTAACGTTGTGTAGAAAAACTGTCAATCATGCCTGGATATTAAAACATAACTGATTTAAAAGCTCGCGTCCAAACCTTACTACCACAAACACGTGAGAGTAAAACAAGAACATAGAACAATGATTTGTTTTTGTTTTGGAAGCTGGAGATATGGTCTGAGATTCGTTCCGCGTACAAGTTGTCGATGGTGATAATGAAATCCTACGCCAAAGCATTGCAAGAATGAATAGCGACATTTATGGCACCTACAATGTTGCCGAACATTTTGATGACCCATGCAATGAGACAATAGTTTTAGCTTTAATGTCGTTGAGGAAGACATGATCACTCTTTCACCTCATTCCTTTCTTCAACTGGAGTTATCTTGTGTTTACGATTTGTAATGGATTGAGGACACCTATACTATAATGTATACTATCAACTTTTGATGTAACATGATCACACATTAATTTTTTTAACGTATTGGTCTTCGTTGGTAATTATTAATGTAATGTGATTGTCAGAGAAAGTGCATGTACATGCATAGAACCGGAAGCTTTACAAGCGCATGCGCAGAAAGTATGTCACCTCGACCTGCTCAATACAGGCATCTGATTTGGAAAATGTCCATGTGTGGTATGGTCATTACAGAAATAGAGAAGATCCATTAATTAATAAATTAATTAAATGATTAATAAAATGATTTGAACTATCAAATTCCATGTGCGGTCTGCTTTTCATCCCAAGGGGTTGTCGTAATTTGAATTTCATCACGCAAATGTCAGAAAGCGTACACATGCAGAAAATAAAGTTAATTGTATTAATTAAATAATTTCCTTAATTATTAAATTCTGCCAAATGATGCGTCTAAATAGCTTGAAATATTATGAACAACCAACACGTCAGGAAAAGTGCCGGTTCCAGTGTTTATGGGTCATTACATTATTCTGTCATGCCTGAAGAATGCATCTACAACGTGCCACAGTATATGTGTTTGTATAAGACAGACGATGGTCTCACCAAGTATACATTAGTTTCTCCATCGGTGTTTCCTTAAGTATCTAAGAATTGTAAGTATGCCATAAAGTAAACGATATGCTTTGTCTCAACTCCTTGTGTCACCGACTTGACTTTGTGCCTTAAACATTGTGATATGATTTACCATTTCATTACATTTTCATATAACACACATTTTAAATCAATATTCAATTTGATTATATCAGCTGATGTTTCAAAATCAATAGAGAACCTTCACTTGGGTAGTGTTTGATATTAATTTATTCTCAAATGTTACCACAAATCAAAGTAAATATGCAGTTTACCTGTCTGGACGTTTTAATGCAACCGTTTATGAATTCTAAAATGCACGTAAAACATCATATAGACACCTGTACAAACAATGTTAGTTTTTAACTACAGCATAGGGTTGGTGCATGTACAACGTTGGGATGTTTGTAGATCATTTAGAGACCAATAGGGAGGAATCACGAATATCAATATCTTCCTTAACCTGTCTTTTTAAAATGTAACGTGCGTATATTTAATGTAACAGACAGTGCATATTGGCGCAGGCCTGAACGGTATTTCAGTACTTGATGGTTATGAATTCTTCATAGAACTGCTCTGAAATTCAGAACCTTTTCCTTTAGACACACTCGAACGCTTTTGTTTGATTTCCATATTTTATGATTAATCGAAAACACATCACTTATTCTTTCACATGCAAACCTCAGTGTAAATCTGCTAGACTTGTAACAATCGTGATGCGAGATATGACATTTAATTTGTCTAATGACAAATATACCCATTCGTTCCTCATGCAAACGTGCATTTACTTGTTTGTCGTTAGTTTATAAACTTTCAAATTAAAATATACGCACGCATGGAGGTCGTTCTCTGTATTCCATTCTGTAAGTAATGGGCTAATATTTTAAGCCAATTAAATTAATTGCAGTAAGAATAAATGGATGTTCCTGGTCGGGCTGATCTGCTGCCAGGTAATCTCGATTTGTTTTATAATTGTGTAGTTTTGTCTTGAACAAAATATGCTGACAAGCAACACTCACATGGGATAGTGTATTTTTTTCTGAATTAACGAGCACGATATGTTTATAAAGGTTTTATAACGCACGTAATTGACGATGAAGTTCTAAATAACTTAGTAAATACACACATCCCAGTTCGGAAAAAGCAGGGCGTGCTCAACAACATAAGCGATATTGAACATGACGCTGACAATGTAAAATTCATCATCGTGTCATTGTTTAAGCATCATTTTCAGAAATACCTTTGTGAAAAAAAGGTATACAAAGGAAAAAACACGGGTGCACGTTAATTAAATTACAGTACACTCAATTTTTAATGCAAATGTCTTCTTTAGAATGATATATATAACGTGTGATCCACTTAACACAAGTTTGCTGTAAGAACGTGGAGCACGAGTTAGCATGCATTATATGTTCATATGGCCACAAGGGTAACAGTAAATATATGTACAACACTGAGGAGGAGAAATTTTGTAAGTGTCAGTTGACCTTTACGTGAAGGAAAATATCGCAAGCGACTTTCAAGTCCTTAAGTAACATTAACTTAGTTATATATCGCGGCCTTTCTACTATCCTTCAGCAATACAGTATACATGAGTTAAAATATCTGGTGTTGCTTTGATCATGTCCGGCATTGCGCGATGTCATTATTTGGTTATTGCTATTGAGACATTGATGTGGACACAGTGTCCCCGGGTTCAACCCTTAACAAATGCTACCGTTTCTGTTGACAATTCAAATCATACAATGAAAGCTGCAGGAACAAGCCTAGTGAAATATTTAAATATAAACCCTGTTTTAGCGGCGATTGATAATGGTCCAAACGTGTCTTGACGACAATGAACAAAAGACACAAACCACAAACATGCATAAAAAATAACCTTTCCCAAATCATATCAAAACAAGGATAGTGGATTTAGCCTAATTCTGTCATCAGTGACTTAAGACGTTTCGAGAAATTGGGGTTGTACGCATATGGTCAATAAGATATTTCATTGAGATACTGTGTCACTTTGTTCTGACCTCATTGATTGCAACATGATTTAAAAGTGTCCGTTCCGACTATGTAGTATATAGCTATGTTTATTCGAAGCTCCAATCTACCCGTAACGTTAATTGGTTGTCCATTTCAATTAGCACAGTAATGAGAGACAGAGAAGCAATTACCATCCAGCAAATGGGTTCTGACAAAGTGAGTATTTGTGTGTTTATATATAAAGAACACCTGCTGAAATCCAGATTTCAATCGCAATTATTTTTTAAACCGACGGTAAAGAAAAGATAAAGAATGTATAGAACCAGACATCTAATAACGGGGAAATGCTCGGCTGATATGTTTGAGTAACACTATATACGCGCCTTGATAAGTGAAATTCCATATTTTTTTATGATTGTTTTTTATTCTATATCCCGCGTGAATACATTATTTGGCAAAATTGAATCTCATTAACTTTAATGTAATACAAAATAATTTACTCTGAAGAAAAACGAAAAAAGGGTCGTAATATCCCGAAGGATTAACCGGCTCTGCGTATTAAAGTAAGGCGAACTAGCAACATCAAAACGATGATCATGTTGACGGCGAAAAAAACTAACCAGCAACATCGCACCGTTGATTATGGTTGCGGCGGAAAACTGACCAGCACCATCTCAACGATGCCAATGCTGACGGCGGACAGACTCACCAGCAACATCGCAACGTTGATCATGTGGGCAGCGAACAGACTGATGTAGCAATTTTAAGACAAAAATGCTGATGGCGGCAGACAGACTGACCGGCAACATAACGACGATGACCATGTTCACAGTAGATAGAATGGCCAGCAACATCCCAAACATGATGCTGTTGACGATGTACATACTTTGGAACTTGATGTGAACTTGATGACTAAAATTAAATGTCTTAACGAATTACCGATTATATAGGAAACTGACATATACCTGTGTTTTCTTAAGAATAAGATTGATAAATTCGTCTGACGTAACAGCAGTTATTAATTAGACAGGAAATCTCAACCATTCTAGTGGCCACAGACCAGCCAAATTAGTTTAGTCAATCACCCTAGATCAGGAAAATACACAAATAGCAACTAATATTAACTGTAAGTATAAATAACTCAATATATCGTCGCCCAACTCGGATCTGCATATAATAATCCAAGCACTCAAGACTGACAAGCCACGTTTCTACCGGCATTTTTCCGCACTGTGTCGTTTAATCTCGTGCACGCCAATGTCCGCGTAGCTCCTGCAAGAAAACGTGGTAACAGTAAGCGTCCATCACACGGGAATAGAGCCTGTCAAATAATGTTTTTTTATGGTAAACAAATATGCCAATATGAACATCAAATTTCGTACATACTGACATTTTGGATGAACTATTGTCCACATCACCACCTATGAACGAGTTGAACATTTTTACTTGCGTGTAGCTGTATGTCCGAAATTATGTCCTTATTCTCATTTAAACATACTCGTTAAAATATGATGCTTTTTACTGTTTTTTTCTCTTTTGGACCCCAAAATTATTAATGTGCGGAAATGTATTTTACTGTATAAATCATCCCATGGTGTGTGGCATCCATGTATTGCTCTGAAGTTATCACTTTGTTTTAACCCGACATGAGTACCAATGTCGGTAATAAAAGCTAATTTGCTGCGTCATTATGTCTGTCAGTTTACGAGCAATCGATGGAATTGCTGTGTACAAGCCAGGTTTTAGTATGGACGTTGAGTTCTTTTGACGGTACACGAGGTAATATAGCAATATCTAAAAAAGTTTCGTTGTTGTTTCAAATGTTTCAACAACGACAGTTTAAAAACAAGAACATCTAAAGCGGTTGATGACGCCGGTCGTATTGTCTCAGTTAATTAAAGGACATTACACACATATTTTTAAAACTCGTATTTCTTTTTAATGTTCAATTAAGCTAGCATCCTTACATGCACGGTCAAATTGCTTGCATCCTAACATCCGGCCGTTAGCAATTTTACTAACACTACTCCAGTGTAACGTTACATTGTCTAGAACGTTAAAACGTCATTTATAAGTCTATGATTGGAATGCACTACACCAATGATACATTCGTCATTGAAATAAAAAGTATTGTAGAATCCATTAGAAATATCGAACTGCAGACAAAAAATCAAGCCTGAAATATCCCCTAAAAACTGCTCAAATAATCTTTATCCATCTCAGTAACTTAAAGAACAACTGTCGGAGACGTTCAATTCACCTCACGATAAGAGCCATTAACACAACAATAACAAAATCCACTTCAGCTCAAAACAAATTCTTATGTCCAGCAACCATAGATATCGCACCGGTTTAGAATGTGCCGTACTTGCATGTTATTTAACAACAGATATCGAATGTTCAGACTAGAAATAAATATTGTATTCAATATAACTGGCCAAATATGGCTAAATTTAAATATATTATGTCAGTAAAGAGGGATTTATTTTACGAACTTTGCTTAACATGTATATAGTGATATAAAATCGATACCTCATAAGCCGGAAGTACAGCTGCTTCTATCGGACGTAATACCAGTCGTTATATTTCTTACATTTTAATAGGATATTGCTTTTGTAAATATATGTTTTTGAAATTACGTAATTGGTAAATCGTTATACCGTTGTGTCTTGGCAATAAGTAAAAAGTTTGTATGACGATTCGCCAATCACGAAACTCTGGAAACCCTCTTGTAAAATACATTGTCTTAACCCTAAAAAACACATTTTTTATAAACGATATCTCTGTTTTTACCAATATATTACGTACGATTCATAGTTATCAAATATCGCTATATTTAAACATTAGCCGATTATATAATTTATATAAGAGAAAGCAATGCGGTGGAGGCCCATATCAACAACGCGATATATGCAAGGCAAATTTATGAACATTTGTCTTTCAGAAATGCACCAATACGAACAAATGAAGACTTACCAAATCAATTATAAATAAGTCGTGCTCCTTATTTCACAGGAACCTCATTATCTCGTGTGCGAGTTTTGGCAACAATTTTACACTTATCTCA
Source organism: Mya arenaria (assembly GCF_026914265.1). Lineage (NCBI taxonomy): Eukaryota > Metazoa > Mollusca > Bivalvia > Myida > Myidae > Mya > Mya arenaria. The sequence continues at coordinate 9,061,547 of NC_069135.1, read as the reverse complement.
GAATTGAGAAGCCATTAATGTGACACTCTTATTCTAAATTATTACATGCACATGTATAACAAACATATAGTTTGAGTAAAAAACCTTTAACTACCTACCAAAGAATACATTTATGTTGAATAATAATAACTGATAACAACATTGTAACCGTATGTTAAAAAGCTGAATACGCAAACATATCAAATGATTGGTGAGTGCTAAAACATTTACTGCGATCTACTATCGGCTCATAAGGTATTTAGACTCGGTATCCTTCTTAGAATCCATTGATTTCGACATTTATTCATCCTTTTGGTATATTAAAACAATTGAATTAATGGTGGTAAAACTTATTTGGGAGTAAGAGTGCATCTTTAAATTAGGTCGAAACATTATCTGATGTACAAAATAACGATGACGCTGCATTATAAGGCTTGTCATCACTCAGTTACTCAGACAATGACAACAACTTATTTTGAAAAGCAGCGCCTGCCCTCACGAAATAACAATTATAATCCTGGTATGTGAAGTTATGAGAAATTGCAGGCTTTTTTGACATAAAATAAGCATTAATAAAACAAAAGTGTCTTTCTGGAAGTAATTCTATGGCGTTTTTCTTTTGCAAATTCACAGCATAAACATGCGATTAGCACCCAATTGATACAAATTCCCAGAATGAAAACCTTCCGGGCCTAGATAAACTGTCTTATGTATGCTGCCTTACATGTTATGATTGTGAGATTTTTTTCAACTTCGGTATTCGTTACTGTATGCATTTGCCAGTATGATAACGCTATCGTTACGAAAACCCCATCAAAGCAAATATACCTACAATTTTCATATGAGCCTACGATTGAATGTAATTTTAATGTATATAAATTAATATGTTTCATCGATGATCCACTACTGAAATATAGAAAAAAATACTGTAAAACCTTGAAATATTGAATTGCAAAAACAACAACATTCTGATAAATAGCTTTACTGATCGCATGATTCAGTAGCTTGCAAGGTTTTATCAAAACAAGTCCTTCCCTATCCGGCTACCCGGCATAAGAGCGATATTCAATCACAGTAAAACAATAACAAACATCACTGCTACTGAACAATGTGTCTAACTACGTCACCCGTGATCATATACATGGAACAAGGCCAGAGTCTACGGTTCAGATTTTAAGGTTTAACAGTCCAAACCTGAGAAATTGCATTATCCAATTGAGTGTTGTTTGGTATTATATCTTGTTAGGACTAAACCACACAATTATAAGACACAGCCAGATTACCTGGACGCAGATAACTTAATATAAGAGTATATATCAACCTGGCCTGGAACATTTATTTAACGCTTATTCTTACTGCAATTACTGCAATTAATTCAATTGGCTTTAATTCTTTAGGGAAAGGAAAACAGAGAATTAATTTTATACGTGCATATATATTTCAATTTCATATTTTATGAAATAATGACATACAAGTAAATGCACTTTTGCATCAGAAAGGAAGGAGTATCGTTGTCAAAAGACAATTAGGTCCTATCACAGTTCACATCTTATTCGACAGTTAATAAAACAAAATGTGTCCCTGTCATGTTTATGCTTATTTTTACAAACAAAGCAAGTCATGACATAATATAAGAACTAGTTGACATGTGGCCAATAAAGTACTTGTACAGGTATATTTGCACGCCAAACAATGAAGTTGACGTCTTTTCAGCTTATTATAAAACATGGAAATAAAACAAAAACGTCCAGAAAATGTCAAATAAATGTCGAATAAAAACGATTTAGATCATTATTATTCTGAATTTCTTGAGAAAAAAGTCAAAGCCAACAAGTTCTCAAATGCTATACACATGTAATCAGATGCTGTCATATATAAGAACCTATACAAATATCAACTGTAACAAATGCCGTTTAAATATGAAAACTATTAGGTAAAGCAAATGTTGGTATTCGTGATTCCCTATACTTATTCGGCACTAAGTGATCTACAATGCTTATCATAATGTACATGTACTTTCCCTATGCTTTCGTTAAAGACAAACACATATTTTACATGGCTTTTTATATGACGTTTTATGGCATTTTACAACAAATACACGAGGTTTTTAACTGTTAAAACGTTCAGATATTTAAATTCCATATTTATCAGGATACGGGTTAATATCTGTGAATGAATTGATCCCCAAAATCTATCCAAATAAAGGTAAATGTCTTTTAAACATCAAAAGGACATCAACTATCAACAGTTCATGACATAATTTAACTCACTATTGATTAAATTTCCTTTAAGACGTAAATGTAATGGTAAGTCATATCACAATGTTCAAGGCACAAAATCAAGTCGGTGATACTAGATGTCGTGACCTAGAATATTGTCCACTTTATGAAACACTTGACCATTGGTATTCACTTAGGAAACCTTTATGGAGACAAAAGTGTCATTTCTATGCTAACACTTGTAGCGCGGCTCTTGGTAAAGAATTTAATTTTGCTCACCAGTACCCATACAACAATGTAGATATGAAAGGTCATATTTGCTCAATGGTGGGCAAACGTGTGCAAAATATGTAGCTTTTTAATGCATAGTTCCTTGAACGGAACTGAGGTGTTTGCATAGAACAGTCTTGAAGGCTTTACTGTCCTTCATCAGAGATATAATGCTCTTTTTAAATGTCTTGTAATCATCAGACAAAGCAGTCGTTCATGAGATGCTTCCTCGTGTGTTTTGGTCCGTTGTTCACTTGATGCGTGATACTGATATCTAGGAACCTGAAACAAGTTAAATTTAAGTTATCGCATTTTCAACTTGATACACTGCAGTTTGTTCAAGTATACGCTTAAAACAATGTTCAGGCAGAAACACAATTTATGCATTGTCTTCGTTGAATGCAGATTTCAACTTGGGACAATGAAACATTTCCAACTTAATACACTTGAATATTTGTCAGTCATGAAGAAAATGGTAAAAACATAAGATACATGTGCTGCAAATGAGAATAGTCGCAGAAACACAATAAATGCATTTAAGTTGAATAAAAAAATATTTAAAGAAAATGAAAAATATTCATAACATATCATTGAAAAATTGACGACGTAAACAGACTGGTATAATAATGAAAGCGTCTTTAGACTGTTTTATCATATAAAAGCCGTGGATATACAACACTTTGCGAAACGATTATGAATTGTTCTCAATTAACCTTGAGGCTTCCCTGTGTGGCCGGATGTGGATGGAACCGGAAATGCACACTTCCTGGTCAACCGGAAAAGGCTCATCAACGTAAAAGGCTGTCTGAGACCAGTGCGTCTCCCTGGGAAGATTAACCAGAAATATAATGTTAATGAAAGTTTGTTGCAGAATATGATGGACATTAACGGCTTTTTATCTCACCAGCAAACACATGACGTTGGATCAACGTCGGATACGATTGGATTTAGGTCACGACGTCGGCGACTTAAATACAACGTTGTATCAACGTCAAAACCACGATGTCCGACGTCGCAATTAGACATCGAACCGACGTTGTGATTTGGTTATTGTTTGTAATAAGTTGTATATTTTAAGTTAATACATGATATACACATGATATAACAAGAAATTGCTCGAAAAATCGTGATACTGCTGCAAATAAATACTAAAATTCGATCATGTTATTATTCAAGTTGCTTCCCTTGTCTGTGCCCTTGGTTTCTGTAATTGGATTTTCCGCATGGTGTCGCATGATTATAGACTTTTTTCTTTCTGTTTTTTGTTGTTGTTAAAATTCATCTTGTTAAACAAAAATTAGCAGAAATAATGATATCGATAGCTTCTTATCATGTCATTGAGATAATTCCAGAAAAAGGCATGTTTAATTCCTTATCTTAAAATAGACGCGCGCAATTTTGAACCCATTCCGATCCGCCATATTGCTCATGAGGTGTACGAATATTGACGAGAGTGAAAGAGTAAATTACTCCTCTAGAGACTCGACGGTTCATATTTTAAATAATACAACAAGGTAAGTTGATATAATGCATGTTTAACGGTTTATAGCAATAATTTTCTGGTGTTTTACAAGGTTGTTTCAATGAAATTTTAGCATACATGTAATTCAACCCGATTCGTCCTCAATTGACATCGCGCCGATTCTACTTTTTGTATGAGAAAACAATGTTATTTGTTATCTTGAATAATATCTGTAAATACATGTGCTAGTATTTTCTGTGTAATTTTGAACTTTGATCTGATCCGAAAGGCCCATGTTATTTACTATTGTTTTTGTAAAACATAATGTTATCCTGCCAACTTATATATATTGTTATCAAATTCATATTATTATGTACCCCTTTTTGACAGGTTTATGACGAATGATGTTATGCCTAGCTTTACCGTGAAGGGGAAAAGGAGAAAATGACTTTCCAAAAGCAGTTTTTCAAGGTGTTCAAGGTAATACTTGCCAAGTCAAATCTGCTTCTTGACAGTAATCATTTAATAATTTTATTATTAATGCGAGTACCAGGTATAGTCTTGTGCATTCACCTCTTATAAAAATAGCACTAGTGCCCGTTCAAGAAAACAAAGCAATTATTCACTGGAAATGATTTCATACGCGATAGCTTTGATCACAGATTCTAGTAACTGAAATAAGTATAACAATTAAAAGATAATGAAAAAATACAGAAAATATTGTGCCAAAACTGTAGAAATTTTGTTGTGTGGAATTTGATATCAAAACTTTATTTTCAGCAGTTTCAAGTCAATATAATTTAATTTGACAATATTTTTATGTATTTCAGCAAGTGTCACTGTGATTACTGCTACTGAACATGAAGTTGATGGGGCAATTGGATCCTGTCTGAAGTACGCTCCAGACAGACAAGGAGGTGGAGGACGACGACCAACTGTTTACACAAGTTAATTAACATACATCTCTAAACTTATGAATTTACCATGTATCATTTAATTTAATGTGCCTTAATCATTTAATACTTTTATTGTCTGTACAGATTTGTTGTGAAAATAAAACCTGTACATTGTCTAAGTTGTTTGTTAATGAATGTATGTGTATGCTACGGTATTTCCTAATTACCTGTTACCTGTGTGGTATGCATGTTTATACTATGGATTTTGGTTCCAACGTCGTAACTCCGACGTTGCTTCAACGTCGTGATTTCGACGTCTAAAAAATTTTCAACCAATATACAACGTTTATCCAACGTCAGTTTCTGACGTTGATACAACGTCTTTGCAACGTCAATTGTTTGCTGGGTCGTTGTTATAACACAGCGAGACCAATTACTTTAATTGCTAGATAATAGTCTGAGTAAGATAAAGCCATGACTTAAACACATATCCATGAGATAGTAGACTGCATTGAAAGTTAAATGTTTTAAGCACTTGCTCTTAAATGAACTGCACTCATAATTTTAAGATTTTTTATTTTAAGATTTAGATGCAGAATGAAATGTACTCAATCTAACCCACTCTGCGTAAGGCGATGTTGTCAAAGTGACACCTTCTGGAAAGCCGACGTCAAACCACGTGCAGAACCCGTGCACTTGCGTCCGCCCGAAACATTCGAACCGGAACTCTCCCTGGCATGAAGGTATTTCATTATTGTATAATCTGTTTACACACAATAATCAGCAGAAATTCGTCATTAATAAAATAATGTAATAAATGAAATAAACTCAACTTTCTACCTGTGATCGCTTTCTGATATTTGCGTGATAAAGTTCATATTGCGAGAATTATTAAAGATTTAACGCAGCACGCAATCGGAAATTGAAATTTGTATATGAAAAACTACAAAAACAAGCCCAGTAGCCGAAAGTTTAAACATAAACCCTATTTAATGGCACTGGGTAAACGCCAAATATATAGAGCACAAAAACAAATAATCACAAACCAGAAACCTGGAACAGGAGCACACAACTTCACAAACAACACAATTCATACGTACTGTATAAAAAAGACCTAGGTTTATTTATAAAAAGTTCAAATTATTCAAATAATTAATGACAATAGACACACCTTGACATTTTCCAGATCCGATGCCTGTACTTTGAGAAGGTCAAGATGACATACTTTCTGCGCATGCGCTTGTATAGCTTCCGGTGGTATGGTATTCACGTGCACCTGCTCTGACAAACACCATACGTTAATGATTACCAAGGAATACGAATACATTAAATACTTTAATGTCTGCTTATATAACATCAAGGTTAATATAACAAAATCCAACACGAGTTGTTTACAATTTACTATATTGCGTAAACACAATATTACTCAATGAAAAAATGAGGTGTCAGTTTAATCATGTAAACCAAACCGCAATAGTCTCAATTATGGACTTTTGTTTCATTGCATGGGTCTATCATAATGTACGGCAACTTTGTAAGCGCCGTTTATAGCGTTATTCTTACTTGCAATGCTTTGTTTGGCGTAGGATTTCATACTCTCCATCGACAACTTGTACACGGAACGAATCTCGGACCAAAACTCCAGCCTGCAAGCAAAATCATGTAATCTTGTTTAATTCTTACGTTCATATGGAAGTATTTATAAACGTTAAGACGTAAGCTTTTAAATCAGTAATGATGTTAACATTGGGGTTTTTCTTCAAAATGTACGGTAATTATACACAAGAGAACCGTAAATATAAATATATTTGCATTACAAACATTTGCTTTGATGCGTGGACTTTACAATCACGTAATGTTGTTGTTGTATTTCAAACAGACCATATAAAGGTACCTGTTGTCATACTCGGCGTCGTAGAAGGGGGCAATGTACAGTGTAGCGGTTGACGGGAACATCAAACCACCCTAGAAGAAATAAGTCACACAAAGCAGGAATAAGAAACGCTTTCATTGCGAAGAGCCTTAGATATGAGCCACAGTTTAAAACACGACATATTTCAACATGAGAAACATGGCAATGAAAATCTTTGTATTCCTTAATTTAATCACAAACAGTCTCAAATGAATGGAACTCGAAACCTGGCTCAAATTGCTAGAAGCATAACAAGTTGAAGCAGCTTTTTCATTCGGCCAATTTTCTAACTAAATCTTGATGCTTCTGAACACAACATAGTTTATCGCGATTTTCGTCAAGATAAAAACAATCTACATCTCTTATTGAACTAAATTCGAAACCTGGCCCAAATTTCAAGAAGCACCTATTGCATCATAGGTTGAAGAAGCTTTTTGTGTATCTAATTTTCTAACTTTATCTTGATTCTACTAAACAAAACATAGTTTACGTTGATTTTCATCAGAATAAAGAATCCTAAATCTCTGATGTATGGTAATATTCACAAATTAAGTCAACAAACAAAATTAGTGAGGTTAGCTTTATCCTGTTATAAGGGAATTTAGATACATCGAAAAATTGGGGCCAGTGATTGTTGGTAAACAAAGACCTATTTTGATATGAAGGGCTGAAATGAATGCTAAAATAAATATCTCTTGAAAGAATAAAAAACAAACGATATACAATACTATCAGTAAATGTGAAAAAAGGTCAAAAACAATAATGGAAATACAACGGCGGAATGTAGTTGACGGACTTTGAAAAGCCCACTGAACATTGAATTCCTTAACGATTAAGCGTAGCACTTAATACAGGCCGATAAGCCGTTTCATTAGCTGAAAATATAAATTATAGTCTAAGGGTATCTGGTACTACCCATAATGAAGATGACAACGAGATAATAATGTAAAAAAATTTGTAGAAAGAAACTATTCTGCAGCATTCATGATCCAGTCAGAAATACGGGTATGGATGTACCTGTTTGAGCCACCGGTCCCTGCAGTGGATGACGGACGGCAGCATAGACTCATAGAACAGGCAGTAACCCTAAAATACGGAATATAATAATGTAACAAAAATTGGATTCAGTACATTTACTTGTACAGATACTATATCTTAAACAGAAGAAATATTTCAAAATAACACAGAGGAAAAATGGAACACCGGGCACTGTTAGTCATTGAGTAGCACGCTCGATTGCTATAACTACATGGATATATAATTGCAAGGGGTAACCTACCATCCACTCACTGACAATAACGTCAAGCTGTTCCGGAAATTTCACAGACTGAAAAACATTAAGAAAGATCAACTTATAAATACATCAAAAACAAATATATTGTTTAGAATCAAACTTAATTTCCAAATTTTAAACCTACACTCTTCAGTTGCAAGGACTAGCTATGATATGGTTCTGAACAAAAGATTCCACAAAAAAAGCATGCCATTAGACTCCTACTCCTGAATATAGAACCGTTCACATGCACGAAACCTATTGACTTCTTAAAATTAAAAACGTTATGTTAGCTCTATGATAAAAACGACGACTTCAAACAGTAGTTATTTAAAACGACCCACATCCTCGTACATAGAACGACGTAATAAACATATAGCTAGCACGGAAATTAAAAGAGGATAATTGTTTGTTTCAGCAAAAGATTGCAGTATATTTCACCGAGTGAGCACCAACAGTTATATTTCACATGAGGTCTTGTTGAATTTATTGTTTCTCTTCCTAATATATGCCTAAAATTAATTTGTATTTATCAGAAAATTGTGCGAAAGATACCTGATTTCAAAAAGTACCTCGTTAATAGTTTTCCAATCATATACATTATCGTGACAGCAAACTTTTCAGAATCCCTGAATATGAAAACTTGATATAAAATCACAGATGCCTTGATGAAATAATGACGAAACGAGTTTTACTGCCTTGGATTCGACAATGACGTTATTTAGGCACAGGCTTTACCTCAACGGCGTTGTGAATGACGTCAATGCGCTCCGCCATCTTGTTCTCGTTCACAACCGCCTCCGTTTGTCCCGCTATATCGCTTGCCTCAATCGCATATACTGAAAACACAGATCAATAATATTTAAGGAAAAACGATCAATTTTTACGGCGAACATTTTTATTTTCCGAGATGAAAAATGTGCGATATTTATCAAATAAATTAACAGAGATGAACTTTATTTCAAGGCCCTAAAACACCAAGACGTTGTTATGTTGTAAATCGTGTATTAATCTCATATGGACGGGTTGTGGTAGATAACATTTGGTCGATTATGCAATGACTTCGAATTAATTTGGCAAACAACGGCCGATAAGCCAAAAACCATTTAATTCCACAACCAGAATTTCATGTCAACGTGCACGCATGGAACAAAGAATGAACTGTGTAATTAAACTGGTAGGCGCACCAAAACACATCGAACGTCGGACAAGAAACACTTTCATATGTGTGGATAGATGGCAAACCTTCAAAGGGATTGTTATGAAGTTCATGACGGTAAGATGAAAGTGCACCTAGAAACGTTTAAAAGAACGATTCATTCAAATCGGTATTCAATCACGGTACTTTACTGATAAAACAGTTTATTAGAACGACCAAATAAGGACAATCATTGGTTTGTTCCAAGACACAGGTTTCCAGGTTTCTCTTGAAAGACCTTCATTTATTATCACATATGTCTTTTTATGGAATACCATTTGCCATAAAACTGGTCAACCAAAAACATGAATATGTTATGTTCCAGGATGCAGAAAACAGATGTGGTACCGGTGTCATTACCTTTCTTGGCTCCGGCCTGTACGCAAAATACTGAGAGGATACCGGTGCCAGCTCCAACATCCGCAACCACGCTGCCCCTGAGTCGTTCGTAGTTCTTAAAAATCGCATATCTGTAAAGCAGATTTTCCCAGTCAAAGGCTATAGGAAAATTGTTATTATGAATACAAAATAATGTTGTTTAAGATTTGAATTAATCTAGCTTTTGGAGGCAGTGGTGTTTCTTGAGGTTTGGAAAACCTCGTGCTTCATTCTCGCTGACAGCCACTGTAAACACATAGCGGTTATCAATTACCTGGCCACAAACACAATCAAGGTACGTCCAAGGAATCGTTTTATATAGTAAAATTTAACACATGGTTGTTCATTGTTTAAACATATTTTTTAAAGAAGCTGATGTATGTAAACCATAACAGGCCAGAGGCAACTGCCCTATACCTTCTAACATTCAGATACTTTCCGTTTCTTCTAAATCCTTAGGCGATTTTAGAAACAGCTTCAAAGGAAATATTGTGATACACATCATTTACTAGAACGTTTAGACAACTCTCGATTTGCTACTTCATTAAGATACAAGTACAAGTTACAACTAATCATTACTTGATCGAACAGCCATTAATTACCCTGGAATAGCAGATGCTCGTTGGTTGACTTGTTATACACAAAAGAGAAGATGGCATAACTAACGCCTTAACAAACGGCACAGGGGACATGAACATTGGGCTCAAAACTGGAACTATCTAGCTAATAACGCGGTCATATTATATCTAAATTTAACATGTGATCCGCGTAACACAAGATTGTGTTGGAACGTGGAAAACGAGTTAGCATACAATATATGATCACATGGTCACTATGGATACTACAAGGATATGTAGAACATCGCAAACAAATTTCAAGTCCTTAAGTAACATCCACTTAATAATATATCGCAGACTCTCTACTATCCTTCAGCCATACGGTATACATGAGTTGAAATATCTTGTGTTGCTTTGATAATGTCCAGCATTGCGCGATGTCATCATTTGGTTATTGCCATTGAGACAGTGTCACCGGGCACTCACACCTCTGTTTCTTTTGACCATTCAAATATTACAATGGAAACAAAGACAGTAGTCTAATATTCAAATAATCAAACATCTTTAGTGGCATAAAGTGAGGGTCAGAACGAGTCTGGACGGCTGTAAACGAAAGGCACAAACGTAAGAACACCACGATCGAACCGCACACGCATTTAAATAACCTAACACAAATTATGCCATACAACAATAGTGGTCTAAGCTTAGTTCCTTTATAAGAGACTTAAGATGTTTCGATAAATTGGTCAATGAGAAGTTCCATTGCAATATTGTCGCATTTTATGCACACTCACTGATTGCCACATTATTTGAAAGTGTTTATGCGATGTACCTATCCAGCCGTTATGTTAATTGGCTGTCCCTTACATTTAGCACAGTTAATGAAGGATGGTGAAGCAGTATAAAACAGACAATGGATTCTGACAAGTGAGTATTTTTCGAGTTTATAATTAAAGAAAACCTGCTGAAATCCATATATAAATCGCATTTTTCAAAACCGACGGTATTCAAAAACAAATAAAACTCTGTAGAACCAGACATCTCATAAAGAGGAAATGCGTGGCTGTTTTTTATAAACACTTCATACGCGACTTGATATGTAAAAATCTAATCTTATTTTTCTTTCTGAGTGATTGTTTTGTATTCTATATCCGGCGTGAATACATTATCATGCAGAATTGAATCTCATTTTCAATTTGTTTTAAGGAAATACACTATAAAAATATATAGCTTACTCTGAAAAAAAAAGAACAGAGGGTGGTTATATCCCAATGGAATACATGGCCTTGTTTGTATAAGAGTAAGACGCACTAGCAACATCACAACGATGATCATGTGCGCGGCGGAAATACTGACCAGCAACATCTTAACGATGAGCATGTTGACGGCGGACAGACTGACCTGCATATTTTCAAAAAGGATAATGTGGGCGGCGGACAGACTGACCAGCAACATCTCAACGATGACCATGATGTGTTGACGGTGGACAAACTGACTAGCAAATTCCCAACCATAAAGATGTTGAGTTTGTACATACTTTGGAACCTGATATGAACTTGTAAACTTAACGAACTACCGATGATAATACAAACTGATATACACACGTATTTTCTTGAATAAGATTGATAACTTTCGTCTGACGTTACAGCAGTTATTAATTAAACAGGAAATGTCAAGCATTCTAGTGCCACCTATCACACAAAACTTGCAATCACCCTAGATCATCCAAGGAAAATACATGAATAGGAAATGATATCTACTTTAATTATAAATAAGTCAATGAATCGTCGCGCAATTCGGATCTGCCTATAATAATCCAAGCATTCAGGACTGATGGCCCACGTTCATACCTGTAGGCGTTTGTCCGCACCGTGTCGCTTAACATTTCCTCGTGCACGCCAATGTCCGCGTAGCTCCTGAAAGAAAACATAGCAACAGTAAGCATCTATCACACGGGAATAGAGTCTATTGAATAATGTTTTTTTGGAAACAAACATGCTTATATTGAGAGCCAATTTCGTACATAATGGCATTTCAGACTACCTGAACGACTTTGAACTTTGTTACTTGCGTGTAACAGTTAACATGACCAGAGTCCTACCTTGTCCTTAATTATAACCGAACATAATGTGCCCTAAACTTTTGACATTCTTAAGTCTATTAGGGGCCGTAATTTGTATTTAAAATGAAATGGTGTAATGTAACCTAATTTAAACATATTGGTAAAATGGTCGTCAACAATTGTGTTAAGTATTAATACTGATGTGCAAAAACTACAGACGCAAGCTTTAAGTCAATTGAAAAAAAAAGGTTTAGAAGATATAAGTAAAAATTTGACCACAAACTTTAACCTTACATAAATTGCCCTTATACTTTAACCTAAGTCCCTCAGGCAATACGGTGCAGTACTTTGTACTTTGGTGATACGGAGTAGTGCTACCTCCTTGTGTGATGATTTTGGACAACTGAGTGATATATTAAGTAAATTGAATGAAGGGTATTGGAGTTTTAAGTGAAATTAACAACTTGCCATAAAACCTCGACTGGACGCCGATGCAGACGCCGACGCAGATGCCGACGCCGAAGCCGGGGCGTATAGTATAGCCTACTTATTCTTCGATTTATTGTCATAAAAATATTATCGTTTCTACCGTATTTTCCTATCGGTCATCAAAAATAATAATTTAAGGAAGTGTATTTAACTGATTAAATCATCCTTCGGAGTCTAGTATATATTTATTATCAATGGAAACATTTTCACGGTTTATTAGTTGTTTTTACAAGACATGAGGCCCAATGTCACTAATGAAAGCTAGTTTGCAGCGTAATTATGTTTGTCTTTTTATAACCAAATGTTGTATACAACCCAAGTTTTGGTATGAACGTTCAGTTCTTTTGACGGGACATGCGTTAACAAAGCAATATCTAAGATGGGTTTGTTGCTGTTTGTAATGTTCCAACAACAACAGGTTAAAAACCAGGGAATCTAAAGCGGATGACGACGCTCGTCTATTTGACTCAGTTAATCAAGGGGCATTATTAGCAGTTAAGCCAGCCTTGGACCTAAATGTACTTTTGTTTATCACAATGCAAGAGATGGGTTTGATGCGTCCTAACATCTTTTAAAACTCTTATTTCTTCTTTAATGTTTGAATTTTCAATATTTAGCGAGTATAATTATACCTTTCATGGAAGGTCAGTTATTAAGAAAGATATTACATTTTCTTTCAACCAGAAATTGATTTTAAGTCACTATTATTTTAAACAAGACTCTTATTAATATCATCAAGAAGGCAGATGATAAAACTGTCTGAAACATTGGAACAATAACCATATGCATACTGTCAACATACTTTTCCGTTTGAATGCAAACAGATTTTCGACAAGTCTAAACGCATTGATATGATAAAGCATGTTGCAAAAAATTTGCACCAAACAACTACATGATAAATTAATTTTGAAACGTTTAAAATTTGGCTTTGTATTGATTAAGGTTCTTAACATATATGCTCCAAGTCTCTCAAAAACGGTTTTCAAATGATAACCAAAATGTAAATCGTTTCACGGCCACGCATTAACGCTCGCTTTCATGCATTATTACTTATACAAGTAATGCATCGACCTTCAAAACACGGTTTCAACACTTATTAATCCTTAAAATGGGATATAAGATATTTCATACGGTTAACTTTTTCATAGGAAGATGCCATTTAAGATTTTTTTTCAAATTTTATACCATGATATACAGGCGTTGTCAAATTCACTTTATGTCAAAACTTTTGCGAAGTAGTCAAATACTGGTCGCATCCAATTTGAATAACAATGTAAGAAATAGCAAAAAACGCTTACTTGAAGTAGCTGCAGTCATGTCTCTGCCTTTTCCGGTCAGCTTCTTCGCCTGGTGGCTTCTCGTCTTCTGTCCGCCTGAAACACGACCGGAAGTAGTGAATGAGCTCCATCAGCACACACACAACGGCCGTCCACACCCAGAGAGCCTGCATACTAACATCCGGCCTCCACCGGCTTTTAGATATTCTACGACAGATAACAATCACCACTCAAGTGTGACGTTACATTGTCCACACCATTTCGATGTCATTTATCTGTTTATGATTTTAATGTGTTTCATCAATGATCTAATCGCCGTTAAAATAAATAGGCATTGTACAATCCATTAGAAATATCGAATTGCAGAAAAAAAATCCAAGCTTACAAAATCCCCTGGAAAACTGATAGACTACTTTGATAGCCAACTATTCAAATAATCTAAATCCAACTCAGTCACGGATGTAGCAACTTGAGGCACAACTATCGGAGACGTTAACCGATTCTACCTATTTCGCTTCTCGATAAGAGCCATTAACACAACAATAACAAAATTCACTTCAGCTAAAAACAAATTGTCTTATTCCCATGTCATGCAACCATAGAATTGGAACCGGTAAAGAATGTTTATACTTTCATGTTGTAAAATACATTGTCTAAACCCTAAATCGCTCGTTACAAGTATTTTATGAACGATCTCATTATTTTCACCAATACCTTCCTTTCGGCGTACAGTTATCCAATACCGTCATCTTTTAACATCAACATAAAATAAACACAATGTATTTTCGACAAAGAAATGTGCTAGAGGCACTTATCTATTACGCGATATATGCAAGGCATGTTTAATGAAAAAATATCCTCCAGACATGCAACAATACGAATAAAAAGAGGATTCACGCAAATAAATTATTAACAAGTCGTTCTCGTTAATTCACTGCAGAGATCTCATTATCAATTGTATGTGTGTTTTGGCAACAATATTACATTAACCAATCATGGAATGTAGGCGATACAATGGTATACATAATTACAATGATGTCATTTTCGATAATGCTTAATGTAACTCAGTAACTCAGTTATAGACAACTGACTCCAAAATACAGTACCTGCGCTCACGACAAAGGCACACAACGATTGTTATTATGGTTTGTGGAGTCATGAGAAGTTGCAGATTTTCGTGACTTAAAAAGGGCATGAAGAAAACAAGAGCGGCCTCATGTAAGTAAAATTCCCGGAGTATTTACAGAACATTTTTATATTCAATATTCACAGCATACACCTGCAATAAGCACTAAATTGATTCAATTGATACTAACTGCGATGCCAATAATATATACTTAGAAAAATATGCGTTAAATATTGGTTCATTTTAATGACGAAATGCCCGTGTTGTTTGGTATCTTAAGAACGACTCAGAATGAATATGTTATGGGCCTTAAAATTAAAACACCAGACTAATTTTATAATGACTTTAAAATCACGTACATTGTTCAAGTTTAAAATCCCACCAGAACGATTCCTGTGAAGACATATAACCTGAAAAAAGATTATGTCCTACATATAGTATTGCTCCTTATTTGATTTTCTGACACTACGACGTATTTATGCTGCGCCATTTATCTATAAATACATTTATACAATTCGTATTCTGCTTATGATTTACAAATTTCAGTTAGTAAGTGACTTAAGTAGTAGCATGAATTTTGTCTAGTTTACCAGTTATAATACTACTTACTTAGTGGAATTAGCACTTCCCTTTGAAATCATTGATTGTCCCATAATTTCAAAGTGTCCATACTGACTATGTGAAGCTATGTTTATTCGACGTTCCAATACAGCCGTAACGTTAATTGGCTGTTCATTTCAATTTCAATCCACACAGTTAAAGAGAGATAGCAAAGCAGCATATATCTGCAAAAGGTTTCTGCTAAATGAGTATTTACTTTGAGAAGTTTTTTGCATTAGGTACTCTGAATTGTATTCCTCCGTCTACAGATAGAGTTGAGATCTCTAAGCATTGAAGTATTTGGGGTTAACCTATTAGCTTATTATTATTTGTTTTATTATTAAGTTTCCTCAAGTTAATGCATAATTTGATAAGATTTACCTTTTACGTTTTTTTTTTCTTTATTCAGGATTGTTGGGATAAGAGTGAGGTTTGTGCGCGTAAACTGGTTTAAACCCCAAGTAATTTTGCAATTTACAGAGCGTTCTAAGGCGGTACCTAACAATCCTTGATAAACATACCTAGTTTTTATATAGTATACATGTTTATTAACTGTGCTGTTTGTGGAGTTTTGTGCTGTTGTCCATGTTTATTGTTTGTGATTTTTGTTTTTTGTGTATGATGTCTTTGGCGTTTGTCCTGTGTCATTAAACAGGGTTTATGTTTAAACTTTTCGCTACTGAGCTTGTTTCTGTAGTTTTTCACATAAGTATTTGTGTCAAAATAAAGTACAACTGCAGAATTTCAGATTTCAATCTCAATTTTTAAAACCGACAGTATTCGGCGTTATAGAAAACTCCAAAGAATCGGACATTTGATCGAGGGCAAATGAAGCAACTGCCATATTTGATTAACATTACACACGCGTCTTGATATGTAAAATTCCAGTTGTTGTTTTTTGCGGAATAATTCTTTGTTTTCTATACCCCGCGTGTTTTTTCACCATTGAATCTCATTCTTA
The DNA here is from genome assembly GCF_026914265.1 of Mya arenaria. NCBI lineage: Eukaryota > Metazoa > Mollusca > Bivalvia > Myida > Myidae > Mya > Mya arenaria. The sequence continues at coordinate 9,044,888 of NC_069135.1, read as the reverse complement.
GTAACGTAGCTTTAGGGTTATACAACATAAAGATATAGCTTACTCCGGAAAAACCCGAATAAAGGGTTGTAATGTCAAAACGGAAAACCCGGCCTTAGTTCGCATTAAAGTAAGTCAAAGCAGCAACATCACGATGATGATGATGTTGACGGCGGTCAAGCTGTTGAACTAAAATGATATAATAACATAACATACTGACATATATTAAATAAGATTGATACAATGCGTCCCACTAAATAGCAGCTAAAATCTAGTATCTATTATCTGTTTCATGCATTCTAGTACCCAGACCCCACATACCAGTTTTGTCATCACCTTTATCATTTAAGGTAAGACTACAATTTAGATGTATTGCAAAATATATTTTAATTGAGCTATAAATAACTCAATGAATCGTCGAGCAACTCGAATCCGCCTAAGATAATACAAGCATTCATAAATTATGGCCCACGTGCATACATGTAGGTGTTTGTCCGAGCCATGTTGCCTAACATTTCTTCGAGTACGCCAATGTCCACATATCCCCTGCAAGGAAACATGACAACTGTCAGCGGTAATAGAGTCTGTCTAATAATGTTTCTTTATAGAAACCAAACATGCCAATGCGGAGATCCAATTTTGTACATACTGACATTTCGGATGAACTATTGTCCACATCACGTTTTATGAACGACTTTGTTACTTGCGGGTAAGTATCAGCCCGAGTTCATGCAATTGTCATTTTACATACTCGTTAAAATATGATCCTATTTTCCAAAATTCATAATAAAAGGTAATGCTTTTTACTGTATGAATCATCCTATGGAGGCTGGTATCTGTTTATCTTCCTGCAATTATCAATGGAACCATGTTTACCACTGTTTATTAGTTTTAACCGGATCTGAGTAACAATGTGGGTAATGAAAGTTTATTTGTGGCGTAATTATGTATGTTTATTTCACAAGCAATTGATGGAATTGTTGTGTACAGCCAAGGTTTTGGTATAAACGTTGAGCTCTTTAGACGGTACACTAGGCCACATAGCAACGCATTAAAGGTTTTGGTTGTTGTGTGTTATGTTTTTAGCAACATTAGTTATAAAAAAGGACCTAAAGCGGTTGATCTAGCTCGCCCAACTTTATCAGTAACAAGGGGCATAATAAGCATTCGACCAAGCCTGGGTCAGACTTTCGAAACTGTGAACATTGTTTGTTTGTTTAATCGCTACACAAAAGTGAAAACAAAGGAATAATAAAAATAGAAATATTTTGAATTATTGGCTTTAACCGCGAGCTTTTTATTGATAAAGGTCCTAGCATAACAATGCATTTAAGGTCGCTGACCGGAACCATTATAAACGCAAGTAATTCATTAACTTCAAAAACACGTGTTTAACATAACTTATTTCATTAAATGGGACATAAGCTATTTATGTCTGCTTCTTCCCATGGTGGTATCTCGTCGTCTGTCCACCCACCTGTAACACGACCGAATGAGTGGACGAGCTCCATCAGCACGCACACGACGGCCGTCCACACCCAAAGAGCCTGCATCCAAAAAAACCCGGTCTCCATTGGCCAAAAGCAAATATACGATCTACAGTCAACAATAAAAAACATCATAGTGTAATATTATATTATCAAGAACGAGAGCTACTCCGTTTGAATGTCATTTACCTGCTAAATATTTCAATATGTTTAAACAATGATCCGTTCGCCGTAAAAATAAATATTTTGTAAAATATAAATATCATTTTGTAGAAGAAAATCAACCAAGCTTACGAGATCCCCTTTAAAGTGACTTTTAATGGCCAAAGTCAAAAATCTTTGTTTTCACCAATATATACCATTCGACGCATAGTTACCAATACATCTTTCGACATCAACCAAAAATACAATTTATATCAAACAATGTAATGTGAAAGAGTAACTTAACCATTACGCGATGAATGCAAAGCATATTTTATAAATATTTGCCTTCCAGAAATGCAACTATATGAATAATCGAGAACTTAAGCAAATCAATTATTAACAAGTCGTGCTCGTTCATTTACAAGAACCCCATTTTCTCTTGTGTACATGTGTTTTGGCAACAGCAGAATTGGGGAAGTAATGGAATGTTGTCGATACAATATCTGATATACAAACTAACAATGATGCCGTCTTCGATAATACTTTATACAACTCAGATACTCAGTCATGATATTGAATTGATAATTCACAACATAAAAATGCAATTAGCACCCAATTGATATCAATTCTCAGAATTGATAAATGCCCGGCCTAAAACAATACTGACTGAATTACACTGCCATTTATATAATGATTGATGGGTTTTTCTACACTTTTGTGCATTACTATTGTTAGAATATGCTATAAATGTCTAAAAACAATATCTTACAATAAATATTTGCATGACTACCTCAGGCAAATATATCCACCTATTGTCCATTGAGCTACCTTATTACCTTACCAGTGTCACGTTACGTTGTCTACGACGAGAGCGCATCACATTGAAGGCCATTTACCTGTATATATGATTTACATTTGTTTCATCGATGCTCCATTGCACTGAATAAATCAATAAAGGGTATTTCAAAACGTTAGCAATATTTTATTGCAAAACAATCAAACCATTCTGACAATTAGTTATGCTGATGCCAACGTTTGGGTTGCAGCGACAAAGATCACAAGCTACCGGAGACTTGTAAGATTTTATCAAAACAAAACATGTTTTCCCTATCTCGCTACACGGCATTTGGGCAATATTTGAGATAAAAGTCAAACGATAACAAAGATTACTGTAGCTGAAACAATTCGTCTAATTACGTCACTCTTGATCACATTCATGGAATAAGGCCAGAGTAAACGGGTTAGATTTTAAGGTTAAACAGTACTTACCCTTAAAATCTCTGTCAATTTACAGTTTTAACCGTAGCACCCTCAGCCATTTCTTTATATAATTTAGGTCGTAGTCAAAAAATGCCATCATATTTTAATATTTACAATATAGTTTTTATTCATTGTGAACAAGCTAGAGTGCACGTGTTGGCATGCTGTAAGGATCATTCAATATGCGATACGATAGTAAATGCTTTGCAATTCCAGCTAGAAACATTTGCTGTTTTCAAGAATTCAAACAATATATGTTGTTCGATTTAATCAGTGCTCATCTAATGTGTTCAATAGTCCTCGAAGATTAACTGATGTGGAAATTATTTCAGGTAGTTCAATTTTCAAATACTTATATTAAAATAATTTTTGTTGACTGGTATTTAAGTTTGTTGTTATTTAAAGATTGTTGTTGGCTTTTCTTTCCTTCTAGCGTTTGTAGATCGTTACAAGTGAGTTTGAATGCATTTTCGACGAGGGGCACTCTGTTTGTATAGCCTTTTTCGCAAAGTAAATGCTGAAAATGCTGTTTGAACTATCAATATATGTATTTTATAATATGCTTTCCGGTGATTGAAATAGACTTATCAGTGAAGTAAAAATGATATTTAACTGTAAAACATTTTGATATTTGTCACTGTTTTTAGCCCACTCTCAATTCCAAATCAAACGCAAGCGCACACAGGGCTTGGTCACAATTTCAACGATGTCATTTCCGAAAAGACATTACGTTTGCATACAATTTGGCGCGCTTTTCTGAAAAAAAAAAACCAGCAATTAAATGTCATTTTATATCCTTAACGCCATATAATATTAAGGCTGTTTTGTTTCAATATAAGATCGCAATATGTTTTAACCAAAGGTATAAAGTTCGCGAGTGGCTACTATCCGATGCCGCTCACTCGGCAAAATATATCACGATCCTATACTTTAACAATTATCCTCCATAAATTGTCAGCTTTATGTTTATATCACAATTGTCGATGAGCAAGCTTTTCTAAGTAAATATTAATTTCATCGTCAATTACATGCGTTATACATTGCGTTATAAAACCTTAAAAGAGGACATACGCAAAACATTAAAAACAAGTCGTGCTCGATAGACCGAATGAATCACTTTATCCCATGTTGGTGTGGTTTGGCAGAATATTTGGTTCAGGACAAAACCACACCATAATAGCACAGAGAAAGATTACCTGGAGGCAGTAAACCTAATATCCGGTATCAGCCTGGTCAAGAAGAACCGTTATTTTTTACTACAATTAATTCAATTGTTTGTAATTCATTGGCCCATTCCTGATTGGGAGGAATACAGAGAATTACTTTCATGCGTGCATATATTTTAATTTGACATTTTGTTAAGTTACGACATAAAAGTTAATGCACGTTTTCATAAGAAAGGGGGAATATCGCTGTCGAAGGACAATAAGATCCTATAACTCGTCTTATTCATAGTTAAAACTTTACGTTTTCTGTCATGTATGCGCTTCTTCTTAAAAATAGCACAAATATTGACATGATATATGAACTAGTTGACCTCAAGTCTTACCAATAAAGAACTTGTATAAGTACATTTGCACGCCAAGCAATGTAGTGGACGTATTTTCAGTTCATATTTAAACATGAAAATATTGATAAAAAAGCGTCTGAAAAGTGTCGATGAAAAAAGATTTTATATTGTCAGAATAATTCGGATTTTCTGAGCGGCTCTAAAATAAGTCATACCTACCAGGTACTGACAAACTGTTCAGGTCCAATTTACGAACCTGTACCAATATCCACTGTCTGTTATATTAAACAAATGCCGGCTACATTGCAAGAAAATTAGGTAAAGGAAGATTATGTGATTCGCGTTTCCTTATAATTAATCGGCTCTAAATGATCTACAATCCCCCCTGCACTGTATATTTACTTACCATATTATGTCGTTACAGACCAACACATTTTGTGCATGGTTTTTATATGACGTTTAAGAATAATTTACAATTCATACACGGTTGACTTAAACATTTAGATATGTTAGCTGCATATTTACCAGAATTTGTGTTAACATCTATGAATGAATCAAAAATGATCACAGTGAAGGTCGATTTTCATTCTTAGTTTTGATATCAAATATCCACTATTCATGACATAAGTGAACTAAATATTGTATAACATTGCGCTTAATACGTAAATGTAATGTAATGGCAAGTCATATCACAATGTTCAAGGTCAAAAGTCAAGTCGTTGAAACTAGACGTCCTGATCAAGAATAGTGTCCACTTAATGGAATACTTTACCATTCGTATTCACTCAGGAAACCATGATGGAGATACTAAGACGTACTGATAAACTGACCGACATTTCTATTTTACAAACACTTGTGGCGCGGCTCTTGGTGAGGAATGTCAATGGGCACGTCAGTCTCCGACCAACAATGTAGATATGAAGGTTAACTTGCTCAATCGTGAGCAAAATCTAAAACAAGTCATACTAAAGTTAACATCTTTCCACCTTGATATACTGTAGTTTGTTGATGTCTACGCTTCAAACGAAATTGAAGGTGATGCAAACAACAGTCGCATTGTCTTTGCTGACTGCAGATGTGGATTTTAGGACAATGAAACAACTTTTACTGAGCTTAGTTAACGTTTAAACATTTTCAACCTAATACATTTGGAAATTTCGTTCATGTAAGTAAGTTGCTGCGAATGTGCATAAACGAAGAAACGCAATGAATGCATTCTCCTAGAATAAAGAATTTGATTTAAGGAAAGTGAAAACAACAAAATAATGTTTTACTGAAAAACGGACGACATGAAAGGACTGATACAATAATGTAAACGTATGCTTTAGACTGATTTTATATTATCAAATCCGTTGATATACAACGCTTTGAAACGATTACAAAATTATCTTATTTAACATTGATGCTTCCCTGTGTGGCCGGATGTTGATGGAACAGGAAATACACGTGTCCTGGTCATCCGAAAAAGGCTGCTCTACGTAAAAGGCAGTCTGTGACCACTGCGTCTCCCTGGCAAAGGTCAGAAGAACTACAGTGTCAATAGCGTTTGTTGCAAAATATGATGGACATTAACGATGATTAATCGCTTCTTATAACACAGCGATACTAACAGCGTGAATTGTTAAACACTCGTCTGTGCGAGAGAAAGCCATGACCGAAACACATATTCAATGAGATAGCCGACTGCAGTCAAAGTAATTTGTTTCTAGTTGTTTGTCTTTAATGAATGGCAATCATCACGGAAATGCAGTCAAGCATAAGAAGTTTATTTTTTTCTTAGTATTGCCAGACAAGGCTTTTACGTTATTTAAACAATAACAGATAAAATGGCTGCCGAATAGGTAATATGGACGTGATCAATCCTTTTTAAGGGATTTGAAATAAATATTGAACCGAATAATCAAGGAAATTAAGGGGAATTAGTTTTACCGTTGGTGAAAGTATTTTTTTTAAAGTGGGATACAGAACTCTTAAACTCTACTGAAGGTAATGAAGTTTTGAAAATATATTATTTTAGAAAAACAATAAGAGAATAGATTCTTATGAAACTATGAATAGGCATGATCGACCCTTTGATTTCTTAAATAGTAAAATCAACATCAAAATTATCCGATATTATCAAGAGTTATATTTGTAGAAAGGAAGAATTTGTACGTCTGAATGCCAAACACACGATGAGAGGTATGTTGTTGTTGTTAATTTCCTATTACTCGTTATCTTAATTAAATGCTTATAGCATTTCCAATAAATTTAATGTTGCACAAGTTTTTACTTTTCAGATTCCCTGCTTGAAGCAATTCCGTAGACGTCACGAAAGAGAAAACTTGATATAAAATCACAGATGCCTTGATAAAATAGTGAGAAAACGAGTTTTACTTTCATCGATTCGACAATGACGTTATTGAATTACCTCCACAGCGTTGTGAATGACGTCAATGCGCTCCGCCATCTTGTTCTCGTTCACAACAGCCTCCGTTTGTCCCGTCATATCGCTTGCCTCAATCGCATATACTGGAAACACAGATCAATAATACTTCAGGAAATACCATCATGTTTTTCCAAGATGCCAAACGTGCGATATTTGTCAAACAAAATTACAGCGATTAAATGAATTTCAAGGCCCCTAAATCATCATAACGTTTATATGTTGTATGTCATGTATTAAACTCATATGAACGGGTTGTGGCAGATACCATTTGGTCACTTATGCAATGACTTCAAATGAAATTCGCAACCAGGGGTCCAAAGGCCAGACACCATTTAATTGCAAGACAGCAATTTGATGTGAACGTGCACGCACGGAACAGTGAGAAAACTGTGATTAAAATGGTAACACCACCATAAAACATCGGATATAGAACATGAACAACTTTTATTGTGGGTATATGGCAAGGTTTTAATGGGATTGTAATCTTTTTAATGACTGTTAAATAAAAGCGCCCCTAGAAACGTTTTAAAGAACGCTTTATTCAAATCGGTATTCAATCACGGTTCTTTACTGATAAAACAGTTTATTAGAACGACCAAATAAGGATTATCATTGGTTTGTTCCATTAATCACGTTTCCAGGTTTCTTTTCATGAATGATACATTGGAATTGCTTCATTCATTATCACATATCCGCACGTCATTACATGGAACATTTTTGACCATGTTTGCGGTCAACCAAAAACATGAATATATAGTGCTCCTGTATGCAGAAGATCGAGTGATATCCGTGTCATTACCTAATCTTGGCTCTGGCATGAACGCAAAATACTAATAGGATACCGGTACCAGCTCCAACATCCGCTTCTACGCTGCCCCTGAATGTAAAGTAACGTTGTTTAAGATTTGAAATCATCTAGCTATCGGAGGCAGTGGTGTTTCTTGAAGTCTGGAAAACCTCGTGCACCATTCTCGCTGACAGCCACTTTAAACAAATAGTGGATATTGCTTCCCTGTGCACAAACACAATCAAGGTACGTCCCCAATGAGTGTAGCGGTTCGTAAAAAAGCGCAGTCGGAATCATTTTCATAAAATAATCAACACATGGTTGCTTCAATGTTTAAAAATATATTTATATAGAAGCTGATGTATGTAAACCCGAATCATAAAGCCTAACAGACCAGAGGCACAAGTTGTACCAGTTGTTTAAAGTAATTTAAATATCTGAACAAAAATATGTCCAATGGTTTACAGTTTTATATTCTTTTAATGTCTACATAACGTCAATTGGCATGAAACGTTGAACGCTGATTTAATCCAAATCTAAGACAGCATGATTTCTGAAAGGCAAATGTTCATCATATAATTGCCAAGCACTTACTTCTATCGAGTATCTGTTGTTAGTTCTAAAAAACATAGCAACACGGGTACACCCACTTATTTCTAATGAATGCAATTTATTTAATATTTACTGCATCTTATGACAGCGAACTAACTATTTATATAAAAATCGGAAAAGGGTGTTCCGGTTGAAACTGCAAAACGCACAGAGATTTTAAGGGTAAGGACAGTTTAACCTTAAAATCTGAACCGTAGACTATGTTCTTATTCCATGTATATGGTCAAGAGTGACGTAATTAGACGCATTGTTTCAGTAGCAGTGATCTTTGTTAGTGTTGCACTGTTTTCGAATATCGCTTTTATGCCTTGTAGCCAGATGGGGTAGGACTTGTTTTGATAAAACCTAGTATGTCCCGCTAGCTAGTGATCTATGTCGCTGTAAATGACAATCAATCGGAGGCGCTTGTCCTTGACGATGAAACGTGACGTGTAACTTTGTAACTTTGGTGTAAAAACACTCACAGTCATCACTTGAAAGACACCATAATATTAGTTAGATATTTTATTTAGGCTAATACGAATTTATTCTGAGAATTTGTATCAATTGGGTTTTACTTGCATTAAGCTGTGAATACTCAAAGGCATAGGAAAATACCCCAGATGGCATTCTTGTTTTTATTAATGCCTATTGTTATGTCACAGTGGGTCTGCAACTTCTCAAAACTCCACAAACCAGTATTACAGTTACTTTTTCGTAAGAACAGGTTGGCTTTTAGTAACTGAATATTTTAAGCATTATCGAACACGGCTCCATAGTTGTTATTTACATCAGACATGATATCAACTCTATTCCATGACTTTCAAGTTCGCGGTTAATGTACCAGTTGGTGCCAATGCCTACGCAAACGAGATAATGGGAATCCTGTGGAATTTACGAGCACGACTTGTTAATTTATTTGCGTAAGTCCTTGTTTATTCGTATTGTTAATTCCTGCACATATCGCTTAAAACTGCGTCTACCACATTTATATGTCTAATCTATATTGAATATATTTTCGGTTGTTCTTGAAAGATGACGGTATTGGATAGCTAGGTCTTGCTGAAAATAAAGATTTTATAAAATGCTTTTAACGAGACATCGAGCGATGTAGGGTTAAGATAATGTACTTGACAACATGTAAGTGCACTGTTTGAACTTGCATTAATAAAAGCGGTGTAAAGGTTAAGCCTCGGTCTGTTGACTTCATTTTGCGATTGCTGAGACCGTTCCAATCATAGATGATGTAAAAATTCGCTGCTTAAATCTATGTTAATACTTGTAACAAACGGATACTGTTTAATATGCTAAAGCAGGTCTTTCTAGAGACGGTGAAATACTGTGACCGGGACAGGCTTATAAACCATTTTGCAACTGATCGGTAACCATTCCCCGATGAAGCTTATCACTGATCAATTACAGAGGTAACCAAAAGGTTGCAAAAGAAACAACGCTTTTGACTTGATGAACCTATTGCTGCATATTGGTAACAAATCTTAATAGTCAACCACTTGGATACCTTTAGGAGATCATTTGAACCCCTAGCGACAAAATCGATCGCGGTCAGTCTTTTGGACGTGTTGGAAGGACTGATTGCAACCGATTGCACTTCAAAAGTGTTCATCTATCGGTTACGTCCATTCTCCATTTCAAGTTTGAGGACCATACGCCAACCATTGTCTAGTCAAGACCCGGACAAACTTTTCGCATTCAAGTCTTTGTGACCTTTGACCTGATTATCTCAAAACCATTCGGGATCATCAACTGTACACTCCCGGCCCAATAGTCAAGTTTGAGGACCATAGGTCCAGGCATTGTCGAATTATCACTTGAGACAAGCTTTGGCCCTTCAAACCCACTTTTTAAAACACAGCTTATACTTTGTCGAAGTCTCAACCAGGCTGGCTTAAATGTATGTATTTTGTTTAATCGACATACTTTGACGAACGATATTAACAACTCTAGTTGCTCGTGACGTTTAAATATCGCTTTTGAATCATTGAATCAAAGCGCGAAGCGCTGAAAGACTATCTGCGGGCAAATATGTGAGAGTTGCAAATTTTATTTGAACTATGGGAATGGGTGAAGGGCACATATATAAAAGTGAAAATGTGCCGAGGGCCAAGAGCACTTGTGCCCACACTAGGCGAGGAAACAAACATATCTGTATGTACAATATGGCGTCTTGTGTCATTTTGTTTATGTAAATGTCACTTCAATCGTCGTAATACCCCTTCCGCATGTATTTAATGTTACAATGCACGCCCTTTCAATCGTTTCTCAAGGTTTTTCGTTGCTTTGATTAAATATCATACGATTGGAAAATACAATAAATCGTATATATCATTTCTTTTTCATACATGTTTTGTTTAAGGAAAATTATTTTTTTACAAACAACTTCAGCAATAATTCCATTCAAAATGAACATCGTATCACTTCAGTCGACGTATCCCCATGTATTTAAAGTTACAATGCATGCCCCTTTCAATCGCTTCTAAAGGGTTTTAGGTGCTTTGTTTAGATATCATACGTAAGGCAAGTTTTATGAACATACACGTTTTAATTGTTTAAGGAAAATATTTTTATTATTACGAGCAACGAGAAACAATTCCTATCAAAATGCAGAGCTTACCGGATGGGTCGTTTTCCCGCGGTGAGGACAAACATGTGGTCAGATAATGTATGTAGAAACTATTTTTAGAAAATCTGTCAGTTTATGATGTTGAAACTATTTATATATCGGAAATTGTCTGATTTAAGAATGGGAATATGATTGTGCTTTTTCAAGTTTTATTGATAAATAAATGTTATTTATGTGTTACGTAAATATCTGTGTAGAAATAATACTAGTGCTGTTATGAAGGCTTCGCACACTTAAGATGTTTTACAGGTTAAATCCGAACTACTTTACTTCATCAAACGTATGAATGACTCAATGTCGTATCAGGGCATGTGTGTTAGAATAAATTGAAAGCCTTATGTCCAAAACAATAGCAAGAATACACCGGAACGAAGCTACAACGCAAAAAAATGACAACATCTTAATAGAAAAGTTTACGCCTAAACATCATAGAATGAATAGTATTTTGTAATTGTATAGCAGGCAAATCATAGTATTTGAAGCATTAGCAACGCGAAACCTGAGATACAACTATTTTGACTTTCAGACAAACAGTTTTGTTTCTTATCTCATGAAACGGTAATATCAAAAATACACCATTACAAATAAGCGTGCTTCAGGGTCACACCAGGTTATAATAACAAACCATGCAGGCGATGGGACACTTGCGGTCGGTAATAGATCTTGGGCTAAACTCAGAGTGGATATCAGTATGTTAACTGCCTACCAGAGCCTCCATTATTTTGACCCATTTATCTTGTAAAAATAACGATCTAAAAATAGTTATTTTCTGCTAAAAATAAAACGCCGGGATACAGAAATACAGCGCGGAAATAGCCGAACAAGCAAAAACTCATACTCGGAACGCAATACAACTAATCTATTTTTATGATTTTGTCGTCATTCTGCTAAACATAGAGCGCATTGAGACAAAAAAATGGGTTAAAACGATATGAATAGAAGTAGTTCTTTGGAATTTGCGGTCTTAAGACTACCTGCGCGCATGCGCAGATAGTCTAAAAACCTTATGGCAAGTATTGCAATGATACCTGGCGTATGGGCAAAAGGGCTTAACGGGTATACCAAAACCAGGATTATAAATAACAATTCCATCAATTGCTTGATTTTAACAAACATGTCTGACATGATTAAGCCGTAGGCTTTCATTAGCGACAATTTTACTCTTGTCTTTAGTTATAAGTAATAAACCGTGAAAAGCATGGTTTCAGAGATAACTTCAGGGTAGTATATATGCATTCTTCCTTTATCAGGTTTCTGATTCGACAGAATGTCTTTTCCTTAACATACCGTCGGTTTTGAAAATTGCGATCGAAACTAGGATTTCAACAGGTGTGCTCTGTTTATAAACACAAAAATACCCACTTTGTCAGAACCCATTTGCTTGAAGATAATTGGTTTGCTGTTTTTATCACTGTGCTACTTGTAAGCCAAAGACAATTCTGTATTTAATTGCAACAACATCGACAAAACAAAACTACATAGTCGGTACGGACACATTCAAATCCGTAGTACTAAAATTAATGAAGTTAAGATAAATAAATAATAACACAACGAAAATAATAATACAAATTGCTAAGATTACTGGAGTCTTCACGAAACTGTTCGACACCTCCCTAATTTAAATTAATTGTAGTCAATAAATGTTCTAGTTACTCCGGCTTTGGTTAGCCGTGTTACTCATGTTCCAATGAACGCGTGTTTTATTGTTCGTTCATAGGTGGTTATCCAATCATTTATTCATTAGCTATTTTAATGCCCGTGTGGTCTGTATGTGGTGTATATACATTTTTGTCCCTCAATCAGTATCGTTAGCTTGTGCATCTGAATGGGCTTGTCCTTGTAGTTTTGATTGGTTTATTTCAATAGTTAACTAAAAAAGGGGAATTCCCTAACAAACTATTAATCAAAGGTCAATGTCCCCCAAACAAGAACTAATATGGAGAGGATCCAAGCAACACATTGTCCAAACTTGTGTGACTAACGTTTCATGAGTATAATTATATGTGTCCTTTTAACCGGCTGGACGGTTTTATTTTTTGGACCCGAGTTTTTAAGTCACGCCTGATTGTTATTGCTACTTAAACGGCTCAACAACAAAGCCATGTGCATTTTTGTGTCAACCAGTTTAACCAATGAGCGTGTGGTATTTAAAGTAGCACACCAATATTTGTCTACACATACATGTAAAACAGTGTAATGCAATATCTTTATTGAAGCTGCTTCTTAACTCCTAGCGATTTATATGTGTCATTTGTAAATTGCTTGACTCGGAATCTCAATTATAGACATATATTGGGTGACCGCTTCTTAACCCGTTTGTTTGAAGATTATGTTTTACGAACATCACAAGTTTTTAATAAGGTTATTTTAAACACTAAAACAATATCTGTTACAATTGATTTTAGATGAATCCAACTGCGTTATTATATGCACAGATGCACTCATAAGGAATTAACCTTAAGTGTGTCTTTGTGCAGGGGCGGTGAAATCCGCTCTGTGTTTTAGCAAAGTGGATGTCAGCGAGAATGGAGCTCAAGATTTTCCAGATTTCCAAGAATTCCCTTTCCCCCGAAAGCTAGATCACTCATGTGGAATGAATAAGTGACAACAACATAATTTTGCGTCAATAAAAGTAACATTTTTATGTTACCATAACTAGCTGAAATGACTGAAGCAATCTACTCTACAGATATACGACTTTACAGAACTACGAACGACTCAGGAGCAGCGTGGTAACGGATATTTGAGCTGGCACCGGTATGCTATCAGTATTTTTACGTACATGCCGGCGCCAGGAAAGGTAATGACACCGAAAACGCATCTGCCTTCTGTATACTGGATCTTAATGTGTTCTAATGGTGTGTGATCATGAATAAGGTGTGATTTAAAGCGTTTCATGTTTCAGTTTCATCTAACTGTTGTTGATCCTCACTGTCATATAGCATATTACAATGCCCACAAAACACGCGTCCCATTGAAGGATTGACATATATCCATAATGAATGTGTTTTATGACAAATAGATGTTTTATTGTGCGCTCTGTTCCCTGCATGTTCACATCATATTGTTGTCTTGGAATTAAATGGTGTCTGGTTCATGGATGTAATTTGAAGTCATTGCATAAGCTACCGAATGGTATCTACCACGACCTGTTCATTGATTTTATGATATACAAAAATAACTACTATGGTGAATCTAACTCAATTTTAATGATCTAGAGGTACAGTTTCTAGGATGGCAAACATCGCGCGTTTCCATCTCGGAGACGCAAAGATATATCGTATTCAATGAAGTGTTATTCATTTGTCCCTCCTATCAGTTTTATGTGTTCTAAATGTATTGAGTATGTGATTGAGGCAAGAGTTATGGCAGGACAGACGGTGTACAATAGTTCGCTTTGTTTTATAGGCTGGAGTTCTGGTCTGAGGTTCTTTCTGTGTACAAGTTGTCGTTTGACGAGAGGCTGGAATTCTGGTCTATTGTTCGTTCTGTGTACAAATTGTCGTTTGTATGAGAGGCTGGAATTCTGGCCTATTGTTCTTTCCGTGTAGAAGTTGTCGTTTGTATGAAAGGCTAGAATTCTGGCCTATTGTTCTTTCCGTGTAGAAGTTGTCGTTTGTACGAGAGGCTAGAATTCTGGCCTATTGTTCTTTCCGTGTAGAAGTTGTCGTTTGTATGAGAGGCTGGAATTCTGGTCTATTGTTCTTTCCGTGTAGAAGTTGTCGTTTGTATGAAAGGCTAGAATTCTGGCCTATTGTTCTTTCCGTGTAGAAGTTGTCGTTTGTACGAGAGGCTGGAATTCTGGTCTATTGTTCGTTCTGTGTACAAATTGTCGTTTGTATGAGAGGCTGGAATTCTGGCCTATTGTTCTTTCCGTGTAGAAGTTGTCGTTTGTATGAAAGGCTAGAATTCTGGCCTATTGTTCTTTCCGTGTAGAAGTTGTCGTTTGTACGAGAGGCTGGAATTCTGGCCTATTGTTATTTCCGTGTAGAAGTTGTCGTTTGTATGAGAGGCTGGAATTCTGGCCTATTGTTCTTTCCGTGTAGAAGTTGTCGTTTGTACGAGAGGCTGGAATTCTGGCCTATTGTTCGTTCCGTGTACAAGTTGTCGATTTGTTTTACAGACTGGAGTTATGTTATGAGATTCGTTCCGTGTACTAGATTTCGATTTGTTTCACAGTCTGGAGTACTGCTTTGAGGTTCTTTCCGTTTGAAAATTGTAGATAAGTTTTGGTCTGAAATTTGTTCCGTGTACAAGCTGTCGAGTAGTGTAATATACAAGCTTGAGTACTGTTGTAAGGTTCTCTTCTTGTTTTACATACAAGCTAGAGTTTTGGTCTAAGGTTCATTCCGTGCAAAATTGTCGATTTGTTTTACATAAAAGCTGGAGTTCTGGTCTGTGATTAATTCCATGTCGATTGGTTTAACAGGCCGGAGTTCTGGTTTGAGCTTCTTTTCGTGTACTAGTTGCCGATTTGTTTAATATACAAGCTGGAGTTCTGGTCTAAGGTTCTTTTTGTGTACAAGTTGTCGATTCGTTTAATAGGCTGAAGTTTTGGTCTGAAATTCATTCCGTGTAAAAATAGTTTTTCAGGCTGGAGTTCCTCTCTGAGATTTGTTCCATGTACAAGTTGTTGTATAAACAGTTTTCATTATTTCCATATCGCCAGTATGCAGCTGGTAGCACGGTAGACCCGCTTCCTTAACCTCTGATTTCCATCAATGTGTTGAGCCCCGTACCTGCTTTCTCAGACCACTCATGATGTCTGCGGCAAAGATGCCGCTGTCCTCTCTTGTGTGATTGTGTTCACCAGCGATTTTGGTACAATTTGTATTGGGACTTTTTAATTTGAAATACCCGTAGACACGGCCCTTGTTTCATTTGATTTTATTAAAGGATATCTTTTATATTGAGATAATACCGGAGTTGCTTTGGTATGACCTTGAAAGTCTCCGGATTCTCCTTGTCGCTGCAACCCTGGCGTTGGCTATCCAAATCCAAGATCTGTATGTGAAGGCGATGCTATTATCAGTGTCGGTCGATTTATTTTGCAATTTGATATTTTAAATGGTCTTTACAACATAGTTGCTTAATTGATCATCAGAGAGTCATATTTGAAACATGCATTGAATCGGAGGCGCTCTGTTTATGGACAACGTAACTATATTCGAATGGTTTATGAGTAGGACGAAAAAACAACAACATTGTTATTGTTTTTTCATGCAATGATGTAGTCATGCAAAGGCTTTGTGTTAGGCAATGGCATACAATATTGCGCATATTTTAACAAAAACAATGCACATATTGATGGATATATGAAAAACTGAATCAGTTTGCTAAGC
Source organism: Mya arenaria (assembly GCF_026914265.1). Classification (NCBI taxonomy): domain Eukaryota; kingdom Metazoa; phylum Mollusca; class Bivalvia; order Myida; family Myidae; genus Mya; species Mya arenaria. Next base: position 9,028,719 of record NC_069135.1, on the reverse strand, counting down.
ATGCATTTTTTTTTTTGCAAGACTGAGCTGTTCGGCCTATTCACAAGAATACATGATATTTCCTTTTAAAAAAGGTGATGTTACCTTTGATGAATTGTATAAAAAAATTGTTGAATAAATCGGATCCTTGTTAGTCTGCCTGTTTACTTCTCGTCATCGATAATAAGTAAAGAACCGAATTCCACAAACTGTCCCCAGTGATGATGATGATGATGATGATGATGATGATGATGATGATGATGATGATGATGATGATGAAAATCGTCATGTTTCTGGTATGCCTTACGCTAATACGAATCGTAACCAGGGATTGTTATTCCTTTAGGATATTACCACTCAGAGTCTAAAGGCGTATACTGCAGTATAAAAGTGTATCAACAGTCAACGTAATCCCATTCTGACAACAAAACGTTAACACACGGGTAAAGGATTCGGAACTATTATTCATGAAAATGAATATACAGGAATTAAACTCATCGCCATTAATATGTAATGTGAATGAGATACAGCCGTAGCAGTTTTCCTTATATTGTCTGATTCTACAGAGTTTCTCTTTAAATAACGTCGGTTTTGAATATTGCGATTGAAATCTGGATTTCAACAGGTGTGCTTTTTTTATAAACACACAAATACTCACTTTGTCAGAACCCATTTGCTGGAAAGTAATTGCCTCTCCATCTCTCATTTACTGTGCTAATTGAAATGGACAGCCAATTATGTTAGGGCTAGATAGGAGCTTCGAACAAACATACTGGTACATAGACAGTAAAAACAATTCAACATTAATCAATGAGCCCCACGATATCGCAAAGGACTATCTCATTGATTATTTGAGTACTTGAACGCCAAATTTACATAAATAAAATGTTTTAAGAGCTCTTCAAATATTTAGAGACCTCTTTTATTTAACGAAAGAGAGCTACAATCAAATTAATGATACAATCAATTAAATAAAAATCATTTGGAAATCTCTTCATTTCAATTGAACATATCTCCAATCCCAAATTAATTAGGGACCTCTCTATTTCCCCTGTATATCTACAATTCAATTGGAGGTATATCAAAATTAAAATTATATATTTTGTTGTTTCATAATAAGCCGAATTAATATTAATGACAATGCGTTTCTATATGAACCGATGAACTCCGGGCTAGGGGGCCTTTATTGTGTTTGTGCCCAGGGAAGTAATTTTCCCTGTGCATAAGGTGGCTGTGAGCGAGAATCAGGAGCAAGAGGTCTTTTTCAGACTACAAGAATTACACCTGGTCCCGAAAGCTAGATCACTGATGTGGAATAAATTTGTCTTACATAAGATTACATTGCGTTCTTTAAATTTACATCTTTATGTAACAATACCTAGCTGACACGACTAAAGCAATCTCCATTTCAAATATGCGATTTTAAAGAACTGCGGACGACGAAGAGGCCCCGTGTAAGCGGGCGTTGGCGATAGCAACGGTATCATATCAGTCGTCAGCGTCAGTCGCTTTTAGTGGCCGTGAGCGCTCTTTATCTAGACGCAAGAGTCCGCAAACCCATTTCCGGGCGCTCGCGATTCAATTCGATAGATACTTTGGAAGTTGCAAAACCCTGCCTCTTAAGTTATTCGCGATGTCGCTATATGACACGGAAACAAAACAGGCCGGCACCAAATAAGGTAAAGACACCGGTATCCCTGTGTATGAGACGGCGAAAAGAAATGTTTGGCATTGTGCCAAGAAAAGTACCTATGTATATGTCCATGTGTGATAGCAAGGAAATCTTCAAAATCTAAAGTAAAAGGGTTCCCTGTGTTTTCTTTGGTTTTCCGGAGCCAAGAAAGGTAAGGTTGCCGGAAACCTATAAAAAAACAGTATACATACCGGCGCCATGAATGGGGCAACACAACCATCACTGCAATAATGTGTGTTAAAGTTTCATGTATTTGTTATCCCACGGCAATTGATTTGGCATTGCAAAACTGGCGATCATTCTTTTTAATGACAAATATGATAATTTATACTTCATTAAGAGAAACATGGAAACCTGGCTGTTCAATAAATTTATAGTTACCGGTATGGTTGCTGGTTTAATAATTTAGGTACCCTGATCGACCACCGATGTGAAAGCGTGTTATTGTTTTATGACGCAGATACCTCTTGACGTTGTTCATTTTCACCGTCATAAAACAGATAACAATGAATATAAAGCACGTGTCCCATTGAAGGCTTGCCATATATCCACAATGAGAGTGTTTCATGTCCATTAACCATATGTTCCGTGAGTGCATGTTCAAATCAAATCGCTGCCTTGGAATAAAATAATGCCTAGCTCATTGCACCCCTGTTTACCGATGTAATATAGGGCGTGTCCGGCTCATGCAACCCTGTTAACCGGTGTAATATAGGGCGTGTCCGGCTTATGCAACCCTGTTTACCGATGTAATATAGGGCGTGTCCGGCTAATGCAACCCTGTTTACCGATGTAATATAGGGCGTGTCCGGCTAATGCAACCCTGTTAACCGATGTAATATAGGGCGTGTCCGACTCATGCAACCCTGTTAACCGATGTTATATTACCGATGTAATATAGGGCGTGTCCGACTCATGCAACCCTATTACCGATGTAATATAGGGCGTGTCCGGCTCATGCAACCCTGTTAACCGGTGTAATATAGGGCGTGTCCGACTCATGCAACCCTGTTAACCGGTGTAATATAGGGCGGGTCTGGCTCATACAACCCTGTTAACCGGTGTAATATAGGGCGTGTCCGACTCATGCAACCCTGTTAACCGGTGTAATATAGGGCGTGTCCGGCTCATGCAACCCTGTTAACCGGTGTAATATAGGGCGTGTTCGACTCATGCAACCCTGTTAACCGGTGTAATATAGGGCGTGTCCGACTCATGCAACCCTGTTAACCGGTGTAATATAGGGCGTGTCCGGCTCATGCAACCCTGTTAACCGGTGTAATATAGGGCGTGTCCGACTCATGCAACCCTGTTAACCGGTGTAATATAGGGCGTGTCCGACTCATGCAACCCTGTTAACCGGTGTAATATAGGGCGGGTCTGGCTCATACAACCCTGTTAACCGGTGTAATATAGGGCGTGTCCGGCTCATAAAAACCCTGTTAACCGGTGTAATATAGGGCGTGTCCGGCTCATGCAACCCTGTTAACCGGTGTAATATAGGGCGTGTCCGGCTCATGCAACCCTGTTAACCGGTGTAATATAGGGCGTGTCCGACTAATGCAACCCTGTTTACCGATGTTACATAGGGCGTGCTAGGGCGGGTCCGGCTCTTGCACCCCTATTAACCGATGTTATATAGGACGAGTCCGGCTCATGCACCCCTTTTTACCGGTGTAATATAGGGCGTAATAGGGTGGGTCCGGCTCATGCACCCCTGTTAACCGATGTTTTATTGGGCGAGTCCGGCTCATGCACCCCTTTTTACCGATATAATATAGGACGGGTTCTACTCATGCATCCCTGTTTACCGATGTTAAATAGGGCGAGTCCGGTTCATGAATTCCTGTTTACCTATGTTAAGTAGGGCGGGTTCTACTCATGCATCCCTGTTTACCGATGTTAAATAGGGCGAGTCCGGCTCATGCACTCCTTTTTACCGATATAATATAGGACGGGTTCTACTCATGCATCCCTGTTTACCGATGTTAAATAGGGCGAGTCCGGTTCATGAATTCCTGTTTACCTATGTTAAGTAGGGCGAGTTCTACTCATGCATCCCTGTTAACCGATGTTAAATAGGGCGAGTCCGGCTCATGAATTCCTGTTTACCTATGTTAAGTAGGGCGGGTTCTACTCATGCATCCCTGTTAACCGGTGTAATATAGGGCGTGTCCGACTCATGCAACCCTGTTAACCGGTGTAATATAGGGCGTGTCCGACTCATGCAACCCTGTTAACCGGTGTAATATAGGGCGGGTCTGGCTCATACAACCCTGTTAACCGGTGTAATATAGGGCGTGTCCGGCTCATAAAAACCCTGTTAACCGGTGTAATATAGGGCGTGTCCGGCTCATGCAACCCTGTTAACCGGTGTAATATAGGGCGTGTCCGGCTCATGCAACCCTGTTAACCGGTGTAATATAGGGCGTGTCCGACTAATGCAACCCTGTTTACCGATGTTACATAGGGCGTGCTAGGGCGGGTCCGGCTCTTGCACCCCTATTAACCGATGTTATATAGGACGAGTCCGGCTCATGCACCCCTTTTTACCGGTGTAATATAGGGCGTAATAGGGTGGGTCCGGCTCATGCACCCCTGTTAACCGATGTTTTATTGGGCGAGTCCGGCTCATGCACCCCTTTTTACCGATATAATATAGGACGGGTTCTACTCATGCATCCCTGTTTACCGATGTTAAATAGGGCGAGTCCGGCTCATGAATTCCTGTTTACCTATGTTAAGTAGGGCGGGTTCTACTCATGCATCCCTGTTTACCGATGTTAAATAGGGCGAGTCCGGTTCATGAATTCCTGTTTACCTTTGTTAAGTAGGGCGGGTTCAACTCATGCATCCCTGTTAACCGATGTTAAATAGGGCGAGTCCGGTTCATGAATTCCTGTTTACCTTTGTTAAGTAGGGCGGGTTCAACTCATGCATCCCTGTTTACCGATGTTAAATAGGGCGAGTCCGGTTCATGAATTCCTGTTTACCTTTGTTAAGTAGGGCGGGTTCTACTCATCCATCCCTGTTTACCGATGTTAAATAGGGCGAGTCCGGTTCATGAATTCCTGTTTACCTTTGTTAAGTAGGGCGGGTTCTACTCATGCATCCCTGTTTACCGATGTTAAATAGGGCGAGCCCGGTTCATGAATTCCTGTTTACCTATGTTAAGTAGGGCGAGTTCTACTCATGCATCCCTGTTTACCGATGTTAAATAGGGCGAGTCCGGTTCATGAATTCCTGTTTACCTTTGTTAAGTAGGGCGAGTTCTACTCATGCATCCCTGTTTACCGATGTTAAATAGGGCGAGTCCGGTTCATGCACTCCTTTTTACCGGTCTTATATAGGTCGAGTCCGGCTGTTTATCGATGTTCTATATGTAATATCACGGCCTCTGTGGGTCAATATAAAGTTTTCTTATTGGGGTCTAGTAGGGTAGAGAGGCGGCGCGCTCGCAATTAAGAAACGGCCACCAAACCAATGAAGGAGCACAAACAACAACAACAGCAACAGCTATTTACTAACATTAGTCCAGAAATTAAAATTTCTATAATAAGGAATAATCTAAAGGTCCAAGGTCAAAATATCACACACGATCCTCATTGATCCTGAAATTTTAACCTCAACATAATTAAATCCACAAGTTTGAAGACATTATGTGAGCACTAATGAAGTCAAACAACACATTAAGAGTAATTACCAAAAAATATTTAAGTTTTATCCTCACAGAATAATTTTGATAAAATCCAAGATATTACATTTTTTCTACCGCTGGTAGAAACTTTAATTCAACCGAAAAACCTATGGTCATATATACGAAATAAGAATGTTCAATAACAGACTAAAAAAAATTGCTCTCAAATTCCGTGAAAATATACATGTGTTTATTTATTCTGATCCTTCCATACATGGAATTAAGGGAAAACTTTAGAACATCCTAAAATAATCCTGACTATATACATGCTTAACTATGGAAATAGGTTATTATTATATATTATTATATGTGCGGTGGCTGATTCACGCCATTTTGTATTTTCGCTACGACAAAACGAAAATACATCAAGAGGCGGGGCGAAACTACGACAACACAAAAACACACCAAATAACGTGGGGAGAGTACGAAATACGAAATAACTTTATGTGGCGAGGCGTGTTTTATCAAAGGCATGTATATATGTTTTATTGAACTTTGTTTGTCTTGTAAAGGGACATGAATGCAAATGCCTGAAAATGCGGCGGTATGATTTGTCTTGATGAAGTTTTACGAATTTCTATCAAATGGCGAAACCACAACAATTAACGAATTGGAGTGGCACAAATACAACAATACGCCATGTGGCATGGCGAAAATATGACGAACTCAGAACTGACCCATCCTGTTACACTCCGTTCATTGTCGGACACTCAGAACTGACCCATCCTGTTACACTCCGTTCATTTTCGGACACTCAGGACTGACCGATCCCGTTACACTCCGTTCATTGTCGGATACTCAGGACTGACCCATCCCGTTACACTCCGTTCATTGTCGGACACTCAGAACTGACCCATCCTGTTACACTCCGTTCATTGTCGGACACTCAGGACTGACCCATCCCGTTACACTCCGTTCATTGTCGGACACTCAGGACTGACCCATCCTGTTACACTCCGTTCATTGTCGGACACTCAGAACTAACCCATCCTGTTACACTCCGTTCATTGTCGGACACTCAGAACTGAACCATCCCGTTACACTCCGTTCATTGTCGGACACTCAGGACTGACCCATCCCATTACACTCCGTTCATTGTCGGATACTCAGGACTGACCCATCCTGTTATACTCCGTTCATTGTCGGAAACTCAGAACTGACCCATCCCGTTACACTCCGTTCATTTTCCGATACTCAGAACTGACCCATCCTGTTACACTCCGTTCATTGTCGGACACTCAGAACTACCCATCCTGTTACACTCCGTTCATTGTCGGATACTCATGACTGACCCATAATGTTACAACCCGTTCATTGTCCAACACCAAGAACTGACAAATCCCGTTACACGCCTCTGTTATCTGGCAGGAAGTCACCATACGTGTTTATGTTTTGTAGGTCCGTCTGAAAAAAGGCGCCATCCTCCGCTTCTAGCCTGGCCTCCTCCAAGAATTGAGAGGAGCGTCCGTCCGCCTTGTCATCGTTCGCCCTCGCCATGCACAACCAATAGATCATGCTCCGTCGTGACTCAATACCTGAAGGATAAAGGGTGCAGTTAAATGCTGTAATGGGATCAACCCGGAAAGAAACGTTTTCGATGATAAGATAATTGTCTCGTTGAATATCGTGAAGGTCTGAAAGAGGGTGCTGAAGGGCCTATTGCGAACGATTGTTTAATCGACGGATAGAGGTGAGTTGTGTCATAGGGTGCATCAGGCAAATGGGGTTCAGGTCAATGTTGCTGGCCAGAGAGCGGGATGGTCACGATGAGAAAAGTCAATGCGATAATTGGCAAATGTTACCGTCTGGATTGGTTCTGGTTAAAATGAGAGTTGAATGTCCAAATCATAAAGGTAATGGTCGCGAATATGAACTAAGACAGTTGAACTATTTTAATTGTACACATTTGATAGTTTTAAAAAGTACAAATCATACCTTCGAAAAGTTTGCGTTGGACGTGCTGAAGATATCTTTTAGCTGTTTTTCTATATTTTGGTTCTAACGGGACGCTTCTTTCAACTCGGAGGTCGAAGCCAATCCCCAGCGTACTTTGAACAATGTTCATCATCAGTGACCGCAGCACGTGTATTTTCAAGATTTCGTCATCTATGCCGTCTTTTGCGCAATTCATTCCAGACAAACAATGACATATGACGTGCGACAAAAGATGGTCGTCGTTCACGTTAAATGTTAAGCTGCGCCTGTATACGAACTGTGTGATGTTTGCCGTAAAAGCCTTGATAAATCCGCTTGAACATCTTTCTGCTGTTGAAGCTATTTGTGATAATTCTGGGCTTGTGTGATCACCAGACAATGCAAGACAACCGAAATAAACTATGCCCACAAGTGTTCGGTCAACCGAGCCGTCAGACGGAATGCTCCTGTCCATCTCGTCGAGAATAGCCCTCCTTTCTCCACGATCTCGCATGGGTTGAAGTCTCAAGAAGACAATGCAAGCCAGCCGGTCACATGCCCACTGCAAATCACCATGGTTGGATGTCTGGCCGGGTGCCAGTATTTGCTGTATTTGAGATCGAAACCCTTGGTACATATTTTGGAACGACTCCATCCCCATAACACCACTATCTAGGTAGCTTTTCATTGAGAAGTAGTATTTAGGCAGTCTGTGAGCGTTAGGTATATCTGATTGCCCAACTGAGTACATTCCTTCCAGCCCAAACGTCTTTGACAACAACATACGGACGTATGTTTCTTTGCCGGCTAAAATCAGTAAAATAATGACGTCAATCATGGGTATTGTCCTTACCAGGTACATGACAACCCCTGTACTACGAAACGTGTGTGCCGAATCCGCCCTGCTGAACTGTTCGCGCAAGTTTTGCGCTTCCGCCGTTGGCAGAATGTTCAACTGATGACCAACAATAGACATCGTCTGTATATCCAGACATAACGGTGTTCCATTTTCTTTTAGTTCAATTACATCTGTGAATCTTTTTGGTACTCTCCGACTTCTTGACAGCAGCAGCGAAAAGTCCATGGTTTTAATACAAGTTTACTGTTAATATTTGATTTCAAACATTAATAAGTAAATTACTTCCAATACTGTTTGTTTTCTTCAAATCGATCTAAAAATAGGAACAGAACATGTTGCTGTTTTTTATGTCTATTTACGGCACGAGTAACGCCGCTAAAAATACTGCGCAGTTCTTTAAGTGCTGCCTTTGAACGTTCGGGTAACAAATAAACAAATTAAGGGCCTTCAACAGGGCAAAAGTCCTTTTGATGGACCGAAACTTAAAGTGTTCAAAATATTCATTTTTTTATTCAGGTTTGAGGTTCAATATTTAAGTATCCAATAAAAAAACATTTACATTTATCCGGAAATGTCTTTTTCAGAAATATGTTTTTATTTCAAGATTGTCAGTACTACCCAATCATCAATGTCTGTAGGCTCTGTTGTGATTGCAGATTATCTAAGAAAGATATTTGCATGTTTGTGACCAGGAAATGAACTTAATTCACTATTCATTATTTCCTTGAACATCTTTCTTATTTAAAAAGATATCTTCGAAACACGTAAGACATTGTTGATAAGGTAGTTGACTGGTTGATTTGATTGATTGATTGATTGGTTTGTTGGTTGATTGATTGATTGATTGATTTGATTGATTGATTGATTGATTGATTGATTGATTGATTGATTGATTGATTGATTGATTGATTGATTGATTGATTGATGAAAGATCCATTGGCATGAAGAATCTGTGAACTTTCTTTTCAATAACTAGAAATAAATATAAATACTTTTAATATGTATAAACACACAATAAATACATGAGGCAAGCCGACGCTATGGGAACCTTTGTACTTGGTGTGGCCGACACCTCAGATCAATAACGTCATACTTTATCATGTATTTTTAAGACAGTGAAGCAGGAAGAAATATGAATAATAAAGCGAGATTTTCCGAAAACAGTAATGAAATTCTGCTGTATCAAGTTTCATTTTGGCTTTATATAATCCTTAATACTTCAAATGTACTATACAAGATAGTTTGTGACGCAACATTTTCCTACATGTAAATCACTGTACTTAAATGTCTCTTCATTTCTTCAAAAGAAAGCTTTGTGAATACGAGTCATGCATGACATACATTGCATAAAATACATTCCAATGATTTAACCTTCTGTACGAACAATTTATTTTAGCAAATATTGATAGTTTCCCTATACATTTCTATATCTATGTTAATCCCCTTGTGAGTGGTCAATTTTGACCCTAGGGGCATTCTAAGAACACTCTTGATGGAGGATCACTAGACAATGTTGCACACCAGATATCTGAGCTCTAGGCCTTACAGATTTTTAAAAACTTGTTTTCTTGTTTATCCTTTCCGTTGCCATGACAACAAGATGGATATCACCTGAGGAAAATCCCTGTGATTTTTTTATAAATCTATCTTACTAAACGGTCTAGGAGATGTCATCTAATTAATATACATGTAAAAAGCAAATGTTGACGGTTTCATGATATCTCTGTGTAAAACAGGTCGCCCCCAATGTATGGTCAATTTGAACAAACTTGAGGACCACCAGACCATGTGTGCTAAACTAAAATTGTTTCCGCTTCCGGTTGAATAAAAACGCACTTTAAATCACCGATCAGTTTTTGGAATTTAATAGTGTTTAACTAGTTATAACTTGAGTGAAAAAAGGATATTAGGACTATTGTGAGTAGACAAACATATAACTCAAGTTACGTGAAGAATTTTGAAGGCTAAATTGATTTCTTGACATCAAACTATATACGCTTTGTCTTCAAAATATGAATAAAGAAGCTATGTTTTAGAGGTCAAAGTTGTCACGGAGAGAGTGAGCGACGCTCACAAACCCCTGAAGATCGGATCGTCACGCATGACTGGTTTGATTTACTGTTAATGGAAATGCCCAATTAACTAACCACTCGCTTGATCTCTCAAACTATATATATATATATACGAACGTTCCCTAAGGGGATTACGCATAAACAGTTATGGAGTCGGCTAGCGATCCTGATGAAACTGACCCGAAGCGCTTAATAAATGCAAGCATACTCCGTATCAAAAAAGAAATGAACGAAAGTAAAATGAACTCGAGCCTCGACGACGACGACTACGATGAAGTATGCAACAACGAAGTCGAATCATCACAGCCCTCTATTCTGCCACAACGCTTCTACCAGGAACTAGATAATAACTTGTTTAATCTACCAAAAGAATCATATGTAGATGAATTAATGAAATTTTGCAAACAAAACTTTATCAAAATAAATGCCTATCGCGAGAGTCTCGCTGAGAGGGCCCGTGGAACTCTATGGTGTCCCGAAACAAGACTTGTTAACAGGAGAAATTCGTCCGCTGCAAGCAAGGAAAAAAAATGTGCTAACGATTGTTACGTTATTCAATCATTCATTGATGGCGAACGGTCACGCGAAATAAATGACGTTTTTACATGTCCATCGACAGTGACTCAGGAGGCCGAAGTAATCGAATGTGACACTGAAAATGACTTTATTAAACCAGATATCTATGCAGTTTTGTTCAGTATTCAGTCGAGTGTTGAAGACATAACGCGCAAACAAACTGAAGATTCCGTCATAATTCAGCAGACGCACACAGACGTCTGCAACATGGCGATAGCATTCCGCCGGTTTCAAGGAACGTTAAACAGTATTCTTGCCTCTCTGCCTTCGGCCGGAAGTGCAATTGTAACTAAACTCCAAAGTGACATGGACAAGCTTGAGTCAGCAGTCACAACTATAAACAAGCGATTCGTAGACTCACAAATCAAGGTAACGCATACAAACGTCAGTATACCGAAAAAGGACTATCAGCCAATGATGTACAGCGAGGTCGTTAGTTCTCCATCTCCCGTGCGAATTTCAAACGACTCAAATGCTAAAGCTCAAAACCATATGCAAACGCACATTATAGCTCCCAGCATGGAAACGATTTCTACCGAACAAATAAAAACGAATGCCGATAGCAATGCAAACCCAAACCATATCGCTCCAAAAGAGCATACCACCTTGCAATCTACTTCTTACGCTTCAACGGGAAATAACAGAAACACTGCCAATTCTTGCTCAAAGCAAAGCCTAAGGTCTGAAAATCGAAGCGAGGAATGTAGAACAAACTTTACAAAACATCCTACGCCGGAACCAAGCGATACAACTCCCCACCCGAACAATCGATTCATCGCCGTGAAACACCGCCAGACTACATCATACTTTTTGGGGAATATTGACCCAGACCTCGTCGAACAGGATATCCATGATTACATGACAGATATGAAAGTTCGAGCGAAACGTCTTACACTATTTCGTGGACGTCATGGTTCATCCGCACGACTAAACATATATCCGGAAGACGAAGAAACAGTTGAAGATAACTCATTTTGGCCCGAAAATGTAACTTGGCGTCGGTGGGTCAGCAAACAAGAGTGGGAGCGCGAACGGGGGGAGTCCCGTCAGCGACGTCGTGACAACCTAAGGCACCAGCCATACCGGCATTACCACCGATACGATGACTCCTACAACAAACGACAACACAGAGTCGAAGACACCAGCTCACGTGACAATGACAGGAACAGCCCATGGTACTCTGATAGAGACGACTACCACGATATTGATGAGTGGGACCCATCGAGGGACTAACAATTATATTTAGTGACAAAAAACTGATAAGATCCAGTCTTACAAGCATCATTTTATAATGTCATACTCCTTTTGGACTCATTTTGTTATTGTTTTCATCGTACCTATGTCACTTAATATTTTAGTATGGAATGTTAGAGGGATCATGTCATCAGCATACTCTCTCTCTAAGTTACTCGATGACGATACGATTGATATCGCCCTTCTTACTGAGCATAAGTTGTTACCTCACTCAGCCCATTTTTTGGATAGCGTTCATCCGAATTATACCTCATATTACACTATCGATGAATCGCTAGGCCACTTTAACGTCTTAAAATGTGGTAAGGGAGGGACAGCAATTATGATTAAGAACACTATTGGTTGTAAAATAAGTAAAATCACAGCCATAGATAATGATAGAATATCAGCGGTCGAGATTATTTCTCACAAAAAGGTTCCGACGTATCTTTTCTCCATATACATGCCGTCTTGTAGCGACATTGAACTATTTAAGGAAACCCTGAAAGACGTCTGTGCTCTCTTTAACTTCTACTCCCGGATCGGAAATGTAATATTGGCCGGAGATTTCAATGCGCAAATAAACTCTCAATTCGGCACACAGTCATCCACCCCAAAATCCCGTATTTTTACAGAGTGTGTAGCTAAACACCAACTTACGTCGCTGAAGAGCACATAGGAAATACAAACGAATATACTTTCCACCCGACGAAGTCGACAATAGATCATGTCTTAGTCCATAACTCATCATTAGATATGTTTCACTCATTCTCGGTTATACCTGAAAGAGACATACTTACCTCAGATCATGCGCCAATATTAGTTTCTATAAACCTCGCCCTAGGGAGAAATGCACAACCCACAGTGCATAGAACATGTATAGCATGGAATAAATGCACACAGGGGCACATATCGAACTACCAAAGCCAACTAAGTAGCGAACTAAATAGCATCACGAACGAAAACACCGATGGATGCTCCCCTGATTTTATTAACTCATGGCTTTGCAATGCTTTAAAACAGGCCGTCTCCCAACTTCCTGTAAGTAAGTTTAACCGAAAAGCCAAACCGTATTGGACGGAAGAGGTCAAAGCGGCGTATGCGCAGGCCCGATGCGCTCGGCATATATGGTTAATTCAAGGCAGACCCCGCAGTACAATGTCAGACTCATTCATAAACTATAAACAAGCCAAACGCACTTTCAGGAGAATACGGCGGAATTGTCGCGAGTCCCATGAAAACCAAATATATGACGAACTTAATAGAACAGCTGAAGTAGACTATCGAATGTTTTGGAAGTTGTTAAAACGAAACAGCAAACGATCTTTTGAGACTTGCTCTGAGTTGAAAATAGACGACACGAGTTATAAAGATGACAGAGTGACTGACGGATTTAAAAACCACTATTCAAAAGTTTTTAGTCACCCAAACGAGCATGACATCCTACCAGAAGATGATTTGTTCGAACTTCAGTGTTATCTTACATGTAAAACCACTAACAACACCGTCACCCCAATTAGCTTAGATGAGGTTAACAGAATAATCAACTCCCTCGCGAAGAGAAGAAGCCCTGGTCATGATGGAATAATGAATGAACATGTCATATTTGGCGGACTTGCTGTCACAAAAGCGCTTACACTACTATTCAATTTAGTCCTGATGCATGAGAAAATACCAATAGATTGGAAAACCAGCGTTATCATCCCTGTATATAAAGGTAAAGGAAAAGACAAACGTGACCCTTCAAGCTACAGACCTATATCATTACTCCCTTGTTTTTGCAAAATTTTCGAAAAGGTTATGGCCGAACGGATCAACTCTCATGTGTCGTCAGCAAGTAACACCTTCCCAATCCCACAACAAAACGGATTCCAAAAGGGTCTCAGTTGTGTGACCACATCCTTTAATCTCCAAGAAACAATTTTCTATGCTATAGACAAAGGTAGCAATGCATATGTTGCATGTCTTGATCAGAAAGCCGCCTTTGACACAGTGAGGCACTCTGCATTACTCCTCAAATTAGGTCGACTTGGCCTTAATGGTAAACTACTAAGGGTCATCAAGTCCTCCTATGAATCCCTCAAATGCACCGTACGTGTTTGTCAAGACCTAATGTCGGATGCCTTCGACGTAGTCCGCGGCGTGCGTCAAGGGGGAGTCTTGTCCAGTTTTTACTATCTCGTTTATCTCGATAGCCTATTACAAAACTTAGAGATAAGTAAGCATGGCTCTCGGCTTATGTCTGTTAATTGCGGCAGCCCAACATTTGCCAACGACATCTCTCTCATCTCGTTATCTCCGTATAAGCTGCAATGCATGGTGGATATTGTGTATAGTTACTGTAAACGTTGGCACGTTGATATCAATGTCGATAAATCTAACGTAGTCGTATTTACTCAAGCCCGCCGAGTCCCACAAGTATGCATCATCTATGGGGACCAAGAAATAAAACAGGTTACATCAATAACGCACCTAGGCATTTCCCAAGAGGGCAGCCTTAAAATACGTACACGCATTTCAGAACGCTTACAGAAAGCTAGAAATGCGTTTTTTTTTCAATGGTAGGTCAGGGTGTCCACCCTCTCGGTGTGAACCCCTTAGTATCCACAAGTCTTTACAAAAAAATTGTAATTCCAATTGCTCTCTACGGCTCCGAACTCTGGAACTCAATGACTAACGTTGACACCTTAGCCATCAACCGTCTCCAACACTTCGTAGCCAAAAAGATACAAGGACTGCCTATCTCTACCAGATCGGATATGTCGGAATCTATTCTAGGATTCAATAAGTTAGATACCTACGTCGAAAAAAGAAAACTGATGTTCTTACACAAGTTGTTAATGCTTCCAAACAAATGTATAAGCAAACAAATTTTTGTGAGAAAATATATTTCTTACGTTCTTGATAACAACTCAATTAAACGAGGATTTATACCAGATATATGTAAGCTGCTGACCAAATACAACATGCAATTTGTGCTAAATAGCTACTTCTTCGTAGAAAGAGCCACCCCAGATAAACAAACTTGGAAACGCATGGTTAACAATGCTGTTATACTTAAATGCAAGTTATGCTGGGATATCCGTACTTCCAATGATTGCGATTTTATGTTATTTCGTATTCTTCATCCATGTTTACAACCTGCTATTATGTATACTATTTCAAGAAAAAGTAGTTTTCGTCACACAGCAAGGAGTATAGCAAAATTGTGGTGCAGACCTTCGATTTTACGAAACAGACATTGTGCTAAGTGTAACTTAACCTTTCAGGAAGAGCTTGTACATATATTAAGCGAGTGTTACCACACATTAGCAATTAGAGAAGACTTTACTACCCAAATGAATACTATTTTGAATGAACATGAGTGTGAAAGCTTAAATAACTTAGAACAAATACAATGGACTCTGCGACTTCTCGGAGCACCTTTAGAACCTTTTATAGACACGGACAACAACGCTCTACTTCTGCAATGTTCATACAATTATACATTACGGTGTATAAGTGCATACTTTGACTAGAGTTTGCTGAAGCGACATTTAATAGCGCTTATCATAATAACCGAGCTTAGTTGCTAATCAACTACCGATTATAACCATAATCATAATCACTTTTTCCTCAACCTATCTACGTGCACAGCTAAACCGAACAGTATAGAAACATGTTCCGTAAAAGCCTCTTGTTCTGTTTCGTTAGTGTGATTACACAGCAATACTTGTATACAATGCATGCATCGTTTTCTTATACATACCTGTTATTATACTCATCACAGCTATGTTTATAATCACTAATTAAATCGCTAGCTCAAATAACAATGTGGACCCGTTATAGGATGAAAAAAATAGAATACAAAAACATTTTCCTAACGGACAGACGAACACTGACGAGAAGAACTTACCCTGACCGCTATATGCTCATGTGGGCTAAAAAAGAATAACATTAATTAACATTAATCTTTTATTATTTAAGACCTTTTTACGTAGATAATCAACATTAAACAAAATGTAAGACTTATCTCAACTCTCACTCAAATAATCTTTTTTTTTCATGAATTAAAAATATGTATCGACTTTGTATGAATTTTACATTTATATAAATGTATCGACTAAGCTATGAAAAAAAACCCATAATTCCCAGAAAGGTTAACAATGAACAAGCAGGAAAAATTATCACAGACAATTGTTTTCACGGTAATGCCAACAAATAATGTTCAGTTCTTCACAGTTACTCTTCAGGGTCATAATTATAACGACTATTGTTTTTTGATCACTCATTGTATTTCAAGTGAGCTTGAGATAAGTTTTTTTTGGTCAGAGTCCTGCTAATCAACATCTATCAACTCCCCAACTTTTCCATCCTTAGTAATACTCCAGCATGCACTTTCACACTTCTGAAGACAATTTCTCAATCTACATTTACCCTCAGATTTTCATAGTATTATGCCAAGAAAGGCAGGCCACTGGCACATTTACTGAAGCAAAAGAACTAAATTCAACTACAGGCATTCGACTACTGGTATGTGTCTTATATGTGAAATTAAATCATATTAGGGCTAAATTATGAGCCAAAAAATAAGAGGCGGCGTATAATGTATGGTGGCTGAATCACATCATGTCGTATTACATCAATTGACGGGCCGAACATACGCCAATACAAAAATACTCAAAATACGCCAAACGGCGTGCCGAAAAAACAAATACACGACACGTGGCGGGCTGATATGTTTGACCCGCACTTGTCTCATTTTTATAGAATCGCCCGCCCGGTGTATATTTGTATTTTCGTCTTCCTGTAGCATGTGCAAACGATTGAGCATCCATTATCATACTCAAAATGGAGGAAAAGTCAATGCAAGGAATTTATACACACGCACGCACACACACACACAAACAAACACACACACAATGTCGACTATTTCTAATAACACTATTTTCATTTTGTCATGGCGTTTCTTTTTTTTAAGGAAGTCATGATACGCGTTGATATTTTGTATGTCCGTCAGAAAGAAAGCACCATCCTCCCCCGCATACCTGGCCTCCACCAAATACCGGAAAAAGCGTCCGTCCGCCTCGTCATCATACGCCCGCGCCATACACAGGTTGTAGATCATTCTCCGTCGTTGTTCTATACCTGAACGATAAAGGTTGCAGTAAAAGATGCTGATGGGATCATCCCGGATAGAAATTAAAATGTACACTATTCCGAAGATGAAATCTTTTTCAAAGGGAACATCGTTGGGGTCTAAAAGAAGATGATGAAGGTCGTTATGCCAACGATGAATGCCTCGACGGATAGAAGTGAATGCCAGAGTTGTATAAGAGGGTGTCCATGATGAATGCATGAAGGTCATATATGAAGGGCGATCACCATGAGCATAATGAAGATATGTTAACGATATGTTATACTTTGTACAGGCAAATGGGGGATCAAGTCAAAATGTTAGAGCCGAAAGATGGTGAAGGCCAGAAAGAGGATGACCATCGGCGAAAGTCACAGACTGAATTGGTCATAGTTTAGATGAATTGATGATTAAAGTTAATGTTAACAGTCAAAGAAATGAAGATCCTAATAAGGTGATAGTCTAATTAATGATGGTGAAGGTCGCAAATGTGAACAATGAAAGTGGACATAGTGTTAATGTACGCATTTGACAGTTAATAAAAGTACAAGTCAAACCTTCGAAAAGGTTTTCGTGGACCTGCTGAAGTCGTCGTTTAGCTGCTTCTCTATATGTTGGTTCTAGTGGGACGCTTGTGTCAACTCGGAGGTCAAAGCCGATCCTCAGCATACTTTGAACAATGTTCATCACCAGTGACCGCAACACGTGTATTTTCAGGTTTTTGACACCTATGCCGTCTTTTGCACAATTCATTCCAAACAAGCAATGGAATATGACGTGTGACAAAAGATCGCCGTCGTGCACGTTAAAAGTAAAGCTGCGCCTGTATACGAACTGTGTGATATTTGCCGTGAACGCCTTAATAAATCCGTTTAAACATCTTTTTGCTATTGAAGCTATTTGTAATAATTATGGGCTTGTGTGATCACCAGACAATGCCAGACAACCGAAGTAAACGATGTCCACAAAGGTTCTGTCTACCGAGCCGTCAGACGGAATGCTCCAGACCTGTTCATCTCGTCGAGAATAGCCCTCCTTTCTTCACGATCTCGCATGGGTTGAAGTCTCAAGAAGACAATGCAAGCCAGTCGGTCACACGCCCACTGCAATTCGCCATGGTTGGATGTCAGGCCGGGTGCCAGTATTTGCTGTATTTGAGATCAAAACCCCTGACACATATTTTGGAACGAACCCGCCCCCATTACACCACTATCTAGGTAGCTTTACATTGAACAGTAGTATTTAGACAGTCTGTGACCGTTAGGTATATCTGATTGTCCAACTGAGTGCATTCTTTCGAGTCTTAACGTCTTTGACAACAACATACGGACGTATGTTTCTTTGCCGGTTGAATCCAGTACAAGAATGACGTCAATCATGGGTATTGTCCTGACCAGGTACATGACAACATCGTGTGCCGAGTTCTCTCCTCGAGATAGTCCGCGCAAGATGTGTGCTTCCGCCGCCGTCAAAATGTTAAATTCAGCACAGAAAAAAGAAATTGTCAGTACATCCAGGCACAACGGCATTCCAGCAACCATGAGTTCAATTATGGGGTTAAATTTTTTCAGTGTCCTCCCTCTCCCTCTCAGCGAAACTTCCATGGTTTAAACGATATAACAGCTCTTTAAACATTATTCAATCCAAAAGATTTTATAGCAGGCAACCGTTGGTACCTGAAATCAAATCGAAAATAGGAAGATGCAGGTGATTTCACAAGTCTATTTAAGGCACGTTTTAAAGAGGCTGTACTCCGTATGATGAAATAGCGAAAAAAAGAAAAGAATTGTCAAAAACTGACATAAACGTGGTATCGATGTGTACAGTGCATTAAAACTTACTAACTGATGTATCACATAGTATACAATTAATTTATTTTTCGCATTTTTCCTTTAAAAAAGATTACTAGGTATGTCTACCTAGTAGAATTCGTTCCTTATGCGTAATTGGGTAGTCGTTGTTATCACGTGAAATTACCAAGTTACGTTTATAGCTTAAATATTCCAACCGGTTAGAGTAAGCCTTCGTAGCACAGTGGATACAACACTGGATTGCAATTCTGGCGACTCCGGTTCGAACCCGGTTCTCGATTATTATTTTTTACATTTTGGTGTGGGGTTTTTTCAACTATAATATCAAAGAGTAAAACATTTTATTAAATAATTGTCCTGAGATTAGTTACAGAAAAAAATAATTGGTGCCAATCTGGTGTACAGTCCCTTTAAATGCATAATATTGCGCGGTTGAAAATATACAAAGGTGAAAATGTGTGTGATTACGTTCCAGTTACTGTGCTTTCCTGTTGGTAGGTTCTGTCGACAAGGTCTTCGTAAAGAAAACTACCTACATACAAATTAAAGTATGTTTAAAATAATGTTCATCTTTATCGAAAACGCGATTGAATTTTGTTATTCTCTTTATTTTAGCCAAAATTTAAAAGTTCATTGGACATTTAAATCGCTTTCTATTTATTCATTTTCAGAACATACATAGACAATCCCAATACCAACTAAATACTTCCTAAAACAACAAAGGTCTCGTTGATATTGCATTCCATATCAATGCTACCCTTCGTTTATTCACTAACTAAGGACCAAAATCATGCAGTTCAATTTCATGCAATAGTTTGTCAATCAATGTTTGAAATAACTTAAGACGGACGGAAAAATGTCACAAAATGGTCTTACTCTTCATTCAGATACTATACTGGCAAAGTCTATAAAACAAAGATGGTAAAAACATTTACCTGTCTTATATCATTCAAAGTATCCAAGATGCTTTCCCAGAAAATAATGGTATTTTTAAAGTTTTTTTTTAAGAAATGGATATCGCTATTATAATGCATGACACTCCGATGAATAAATGGCAGTCATACCGGAGTTATTGACTACTGATGACACAAGATGTTAGAGTGCATTGCATTACATGCTGCGTTATCTATCATTATGTGAACAATAACAACTGAAATACTATACAATGACTCAATGAAATGCATGCAAAGCAATCCCAATATGACAGTATAGCAGGAAGTTTATAATAACGCAGATTATTTAGAAAACAACGAAAATTAAACTCTATGAAATCTACTTTCGCTTTTAGTCAAAATAATTGAAATTCTTCCTCCATTTTATTTAAAGTACAGCAGACATATTATAATTAATTGTGTCCCCTTTGATTTGGCTGTTTCACGGTTGTAATATGGACCATGACCTAATATAAAACCCCCACAATATATTCAACTAGAAATGCTTTCGGGACTAATTTCTCCCCTTAAAAAGGAGCTTAGTTGAGAGAGCGTGTAGGAAGTGTAAGAAGGGTAAGTGCATGGACAAAGTTTGCATTATAAAAATAAACAACAGAAGATGACTTAGCCAGATGTGCACCAGCGTTATAAATCTTGCAAGGTGCAAAAATACCTAGTTATGCTCCAAATTTTAAATAGATGCAATTCAATTTTATACCCTCTTTATTAATGAATTACTACATAAGATTGACGCCTGTAACAGCAGTGTTAAGATACATAATTCATGTCACTCTAATCCAAATATGAAATTTAAGTCTTCGCCAACAGACTTATATTGTTTATGTCACAGCCTATAAAAGCTCAGAGACTTTTCCCGGATATATATAGTATTCTAGGTAAATACGAACTCAATACTTAACAGAATTTTCTAAGTCTTCCATGTTTTCGTTGAAAAGAAGTGTATACGATGACGAAAATCTCATACTCTTCTACCTTTTCCACTCCAGTTATGAATTTTGTCTGATATGGCTATTTCTGAAAAGCTTCTCAGTTTATAAAAAGCAATGTTTCTCAATGTTCGGTTTATTATGCAAATTATTTGCAAGGAAGAACAACATTGCATTATTGTGATGGCGGTTATGGTCCAAACTTATGAACTTCTTGGGTGAAGAACACTTTTAAAATAGACGCTTGATTTTAATAAATCTGAAGCATCAACTTGTTGAGATGTTAGGAGGATTCACCGATCTCGACATTACTGATGAATGTCGAATCCCGCGCTTCACATTGCCATCTAGATATGTACAAAGTTCCAAACTATTCCTTTAAGCAGTTTTTGAGTTTTGCTCCGGAAGAAATCGGTTGAATAAAAATAATAAGAATCGGAAGAACTAGATGTTGTTTTCGAAGCGCCGCCTTTAAACACATACGTATCCCCTTAAACGGGCTGATGGTTGAAGAGAGATACTGAAGGAGCGTTGGTCAAATAAGAGGAAGAATGACACACACGGTATGTCTCCGTTTACGTCGAAGGGGAGACATAATCATAAGAAGAATGCATGTAATGATAAATACATAAATTATTCATTACCGTGACCATTCGCTTGTACTCGTTCATTGGTAGATTACCAATGTTCACTATTTATGCCTCGAAATGAGTAAAAAAATGGTGCAAAGTATTACAAATGCCTGATAAAAGATTCCCCAGAAATTCATATATTATGATAAAAACTGGACACTTTAGGTAGTCGTACTTGGGCAACTTATATAAAAGAAATATTGTTTACATATGGCTTTGGGTATGCTTGGATTGCCCAGGATGTTGGAGATATAAATATATTTATGTATCATTTTAAAACAAGAATTGCTGATGTAGACAAACATTGCTTGGTGATGTAAATAATTCACGACGTTGTGATAGTTATAAATGCTTTAAGTCTTTATTGAATGTTGAAAGATACCTTAATATCAGTTTACCGTTTCCTGTACGAAAATCATTGGCTGGATTTAGAGCCTCTAGTCAAAAACTCCATATTGAAATTGGTCGATTTTTTAGTATTGATAGAAATGATCGCTTCTGTATTTATTGTTTATTGGATAAAGACATACTTGTTATTGAAGATGAATATCATGTATTTTTAAGCGTTCAAGATTTAATGATATCCGGGAAAATTATTTGTTTTCTTGGTATCGTTGAAATACTGATATTGTTCATTTCTATAATATGATGGCATCGGAAAATGTTCCCCATATTAAATACCTTGCTCTTTACGTTCATAAACTCATTTTAGCTATAGAAAACACTTAACTTTGTTAACCAAGAGACAAAACTCTAGTTACATATATGCATTTTGTTATATTTGATTTGCATTGTAACATGTATTATGGGCTGGAGGCATTTTATTGAATAAACTTTCGTACGTATGTTCATTACTGTGTATTCGTGAGTGAAATAAATAAATATCCGTCTGAACTTTCTTTTATTGTTATATTCGGAGATTTATTGGTATTCTCGAGATATATTTTTCAAAATACCCTCTCTTTTTTTGGGGGGGGGGGGGCTCTTTGTTACCCGGCCACTCGTGGGACGCCCCTTACCTGCAAATGCACCTATGTTCCTAATAATAAAATATAATGCACGAATTATGTTTTAACTTGAACAGGGCATGAATACATTGACAAGATAACACTGGTCGCCATTCACTGAATGAATATTTTAATTTTCAAGTGCAAAAATATGTGGATTAACATTGGATTAAACCAGTTTTCCAAGTTTATTCCATGATACATGGATATTAAATCAGTCTTATTCGGTTGTAGACGCGTCTTTCCTTACGCTTTGTTGCTGGCATGACCGTGTGGTAGGATATTTCAGTTTATCAACATATCAGTGTATGAATTTTACGATGAATTTTACGGGAAATTCGTATAGCCAAGTCAGAAAGCTTGAAAAGATATTTAATCAATCACGTGGCATCGAATTTATGTTCGAATGTAGAAATACCCCCAGCTCTTCACGCTATTACACATATGGCCATACTTGGCAGCTGTCCAGTTGTGGCAGTTTACAACATAAGCTTCATACGTTGAATATCTTCACACTATTAAACCAATGCCATATTTCTAAATTTCTATAAAGTTTGAAACAGGTTTTCAACTCAAAGGCAAATTCTTCAAAGCAGTATACCACTGTGACATAGCTAATATTGTCTTGGGACATGGCTGATGTGGTTAGATATCCAGCTCTGTTGGTGGCAGTTCACAGCCTACATACGCCCCAAGGTCAACACAGTAGTCAAGTAGGGCTCTCCAGTATTTGTCCTGAAGAAGATAACTTAAGAGTCATTATGCATACTATTTAATAATGTCTTTAACAACAATGATTAAATCGGCAACAGTGGGCAAAATATTTAAATGACCATAGAGTATTTGTTTAAGGAAAAAGATGGTTGAAGTTTTTGAGCCACAGTATGCAATATGTTCTAAATATTAAGGACAAATATAAACACAAATGTGAATGAAACAAGATATTTACTTTGTCAAGGGCAATAACTCTGTTATTACTAAGCAACCGACAAACAAAGACAAGAGCTGTAATATCTTTTGTGCTTCCTTTCATTATTCTAATAACCCCTACCTGTGTAAGAACATGTGGGTTGCCTATGACAATGAGAAGTGCCTGGGCCCGGGTAATGGCCACATTGAACCGCTTTGGGTTACTAAGGAAACCCAGAGTGTGCCGCTCATCAAAACCAACAAGGTCCTCATTAGAGCGAACCTGAGTAGAGGAAGGTTTGATAGTGTGTAACAGTAGACAGAATAAAAGACAGGCCTATAACATCTACAACTCAAACATCTTTTTTGCTTGTCAAAGGGAAAATATTAGAACTATTTTGACTGGAAGAAACATGAGACACTTGTAAGCTATTAACAGTATCTTTATTAAGGTAATTTTATTTAATGTTGTCATCAAAAAGTTAACAGATAATAATGCTATTATAACATTAGAGCTATTCCAGTAAAACATAAAACACCGGGGGAAGGCATTTATCTAAAAAGTATAAAGGTGGGTGTCTTTTTTCGCTAATTAAGACCCCACAAGGGTAAATTTGTTTCTGTAGGGGGGTGGTATAATTTAAAGTGCCTTTCCCCCGGGGGTATTTGTTTAAATGGAATTGCCCTTAACACTAATTAACTGGATCTTGCAGATATAACATTACATACTGTAGAGATGATAATGACAGGTCGCTCCTGTCCCTGAAACTCCTCTACAGACCCGACCTTGACCCTGGCAAGACCAAGCTTGTCTATCATCAGTCGGATCTTCTCAACCTGCGGGACAGGAAATGTAACATTATAGATATAATTTAAGTCAGGGCTTTAATACAGTAATCTTTTAAGTCAAGACACAAATTAAGTCTGAAAAGGTTATCTCGTCTGACCCAAATTGGCATATATGCTGACTTTGGAGAATGTGTAAAGTCCACTTATATACATACCTGTTTCCTGTATGGAGTGATAATACCAACATCATCACAGGTAAAAGCTGAACCTTCATTCAGCACCTCTCTGTTTGCATAACTGTCCCCGCTTTCCCCCACCCCCACACTCCCATCGGCCTGGCCAGGACTTGCTCTAACCTTGGAGTGACCCAGCACAGCCTGCAGGTACCGCACCACCTGGACAATCTCTGCCGGGTTAAACCAGGACGGGCTGTTACCCTCCCTGAGGTCCTCTCCCTGTCAGAAAAAAACAAAACTAGCATAAATACTTTTCAATTCCCTGCTTCAATCTATTTCAAGACACAGGCAGATGTGAGTTTGGTTAGTGGTCACCAAGCAGGGCAAGTGGGTTTGGTTAGTGGTCACCAAGCAGGGCAAGTGGGTTTGGTTAGTTGTCACCAAGCAGGGCAAGTGGGTTTGGTTAGTGGTCACCAAGCAGGGCAAGTGGGTTTGGTTAGTGGTCACCAAGCAGGGCAAGTGGGTTTGGTTAGTGGTCACCAAGCAGGGCAAGTGGGTTTGGTTAGTGGTCACCAAGCAGGGCAAGTCGGTTTTCTCCGGACTCTCCGGTTTCATTCACAACACAAGACCACACTCTCGTGCAACATCTTGCCAACAAGATTGATAAAGTATAAGTTAATGTTACTTTGTGCACAATTGTTGTAAAAAATAAATAAAGTTTAAACTAATTAATTTCAACCTTACTCTAAACCAACCAATATGCTTTATTTTCATACTGGAACTTTCTCAGTATTTGTTTAATGCACTTGCATATTGTTCATATTTCTCTTCAATTTACATTTATATTCTTTTAAAATATATTTATTAATTTGTGTCAATATTTCATATCTAGGAAAAATGATCACGATATTTTGATTTTGGCTTCGTATAACTTGAACATACGTCCTTGAATGAATAAATAAATTTTCCATGATATTTTTTTAATAAAATGTTAATCTTTTAAATGTACAGAAGATCCACAAACTCTTACCCTAACACCATGGAAGATGACTGGAGTTCCCAGTGTGGGGAGTGAGGTCCACTGACAGAATGAATCTGTCACTTTTGGGTCAGCCCTCACTTCTAGTTCACCATGGTAAAACAGCTGGGAGGGAAGGTCAAGGATGGCTTGGTGATTACGGTAGTTCTCAACCAGCTTGGTTACCTACAGAGCAAGGCAACATCAAATAATGGGTTGGTACCATTTGGGTCAGCCCTCAACAAAAGGTAGTTGCCATTTCCTTTATAAGATTTAGTTAGCTCTCCAGCCTGATCATCTAGTTTGAGTTTGAGGGATATATTCAATAATGAGTCTCTTGGAATAACCAAACAAGAATTACTTCTTTGATTATGCTGTTTTCTGATTGTATATACGACTTCTCTTGTTCTTTTCTACAAGTGAAAAAATAAAAAGAGCAGTCACAGACAGTTGCAATTCTACCTTTTAAAGATACATGTAAGCTAACCTACATTGTAAGCTAAACCAGGGACAAAGTATGAAAGCTACCAACCAGAAGAGGGTCATAAGCCCCATGGTCAGAGAACCTGAGCTCGTCTCTCTCATACAGGGGTGTGTGTATAAGCCGTTCCAACAGCGATATCCCCAGGCCGTACTCAAGGGAGAAACGAGACCTCAACACTGGGCCCAGCTGCTGTGGGTCTCCAGCTAACACAACCTGTGGTAACCATATAAACTATAGAAACACCTGGGATAGGGACCATGGACAAGCACCTATCTGTATTTTGACCAGGTGAATGGAATGAACACTTGTGGCGAACAAAACTCAGGCAATTACTATGTGACACAGACCAATTCTTAAGCTTTGCATTAAACATAATTTATTTTTCAAACAGG
Organism: Mya arenaria; assembly: GCF_026914265.1. Lineage (NCBI taxonomy): Eukaryota > Metazoa > Mollusca > Bivalvia > Myida > Myidae > Mya > Mya arenaria. Next base: position 9,002,483 of record NC_069135.1, on the reverse strand, counting down.
TTACTGCCACTAATTGAGAACACAAAAACATTCACTTTTATGCACAATTTTTACACTGTTCATAGAAGTTTAATTTTTACAATGAAGACAAAGTTCTCTATATACATGTACCTGTCCGTCTGTCTGGGAGACCAGACATGCTGATATAAGGGCCTCTGGCTCTGTGGCTTGTCCTGCCTGTAACAACATGATTATTTTTTACATGAGTGCCATTTTTAAAGTAATGTGTTCTCTAATTTAACTTGATATTACTACAAGAGAAAAAAACAAAGGGCCTTTAAGTTCTATAATTCTATTCAGCAAGTGTGCAGAACAAAATCCTTTGTTTACAATCATCTGCACAGAATGACTTGTCAGCTATGATCCTCCAAAAGGTTTATGAGGAGTTCAACACACAATAACTTTTCACAATATTCTATACAGAAAGAGCTAAATAACTAGCCTTAATTAAGAATAAAAATGGACACAGCACAAAATCCTTCCTTTTGGTCATCTGCACGTGATATCTGTGAAAGGCGTTCCTCCAAATGGTGTGAGAGGAGTCCGACAAACAAGAATAGTTTACTCAAGTTTTATATAGAAATAAAGGGGCCAATTCATCTGCACATGAAGCCCGATCGCCTGTGAAAGTCTTAATATTGTCATTGTTTTCTTTATAGAATGCAAAATATAAAGCGTTTTTTCTTACAAAACCCTTTGGCTGATACATCTTACATACCTCATCAATAAAGACATGTGTGAAGTGGCCTGCCTTGATGCCGAGGGAGTACATGACCCCAGCACTGACGCACGTGCTCACGAGCACACGATATCGGGATGCAAGGTCTATGTCATCCCCTACTGTACAGTAGGGTCGGATACAGTCTGGGATTGACTGAAATACACAAATGGCACTCACCATGGTGGCAGAAGAAAGTGTTCATAGGTTAAAAGAAAATTTATAAACATATTCACTTGCAATATGTAAAACAATTTTTTTTCAATAAACATGAGCAACTTGCAGGGACTTTATAAAAAGTCTTTTAGCTAGCTAGGGTTTTCAAAGAAATTCAAGTCACGTGAGAGATAAAAAAACTACCATTTGCCTGGACACAGAAATGGTTATTTATTCTTTTGGCCATAACTATTTGTCAAACATTAGTGAATTGTAACAAAAGTGGAACTTGACCTCTTTTTTTTGCCATTAACATGTGTACCAAATATTAATTAAATTCATGGATCCTTTCACGAGTAATTGTCTTGGAAAAATATCTGACTGCCACTCCCATTTACCACCACAACACACCCAAATTTGTTTGTTGGGGTAAAATAATAAATAATTTGTATTATGTCTTGCATGTATGAAATAAAACAAATAATTAAGAAACCAGAATGAAGGGTTAGAAAATAAACCAGCTTGTTGCAACTTTACAATCAAATTCAGTGTTGTTAAATGACAGTATACCTCATCAGACCTTTGCATTGCATTGAGTCTGACCATGTCTCCAGTCTTCAGTAGACCACTCTCATGTAACCTCTGAGCCTGAAACCAACATGTCTATGAGTACAGAACTGGTGTTGTTTAAACAGTTTAAAAATATACATAAATGATATTTCCAACATTTATAAATTTTAGGCATCTAATTTCCTTTCATTTCCATTTAATAGCTATTTGTTAGTAAAGTCAACCATTAAAACCATGTTACAATGTACAAATGATTAAATCCAACGATTCATGTAGGCTCTAAATAATGTCTGTGAAGAATGTACATATGTATACATGTGTTTCTCAACTTCGAAACGATAAAAGTCCAATGAGAGAATGCTCACATACAATGAGATCAGCAGCACTGTTGGAGGGTGTACAGGCTATGATGCGACTGTACGGCATCTGGGAGAACACCTGAAGTATGGCTTCCACCACTGTCACCGTCTTACCTGTACCTAGAATGAAGCCCAATCATTGAATATCATATGGATAAAAAAATTAATATGTTATAAATATGCAGAATCAGAAAGCAGGTAATGTATTGCCATGTATAACATAATTTTCTACGAATAAGAGGTGGTGTTTTATTAGCAGGAGTGATTTGTGCACATATGAATGTAAAGGTATTCAGCTTCGGGGAACATCATTTTGATTGATTGTTAAAATTTACAAGTATATGTTAATGGTGAAAGTTTGCTCTATTATGTAATTTCATCATATGGATGATCAACTTGTTTACACTTGTCTACAAAGAACACCTATAGTGATATAATATACACATGTACAACTTGATATTGTATGTATACATGAATCATGTAAACGATGTTCTCTATCATTGCTAAGGAGCTAATTGGTGATGAGGCCTGACATCTAGTGGCATAAGACAAATCCTGTAAATCTGGATGAGCTTTCTAGTTATCCCCAAAAAGAAGGTTTAATCTCAGTTTTTCTTCAGCCAGTCGACCATGTCTGTAAGCTCCCATTTTCAGTCAAGCATGTTGTTACCTAAACATACTTTGCTCATGTTGCAAGTTCATGCTGTTTAAGTTGTTCCACCATGTACTGTTAACTTTCACATGTAGCCAGATTTATCTATGTTCAATAGGTGTAACTGCAGAAATTTAAGTCCCCCACCCTCAACCCCATAAGAAAGAATTTGACAACAGTCAATAAGAGTTAGCTCATGAACCTGGTGGTCCAAACAGTATATAGGGGAGTGGTCTCCCCTGTCCCTGGAGAATCCGGGTAACTGCAGCCCGCTGTCGGGCGTTAAGCTGCTGGTTGAACCACTTTACTTTCTGGGACAACCATTGGGCTGGCCGAGCTTGGAGATGGGCTGGGAACAGTGCTGTTATATAGTAAAAGGAAAATTCAATTCATTTTTAAGCTGAAACCATTTGTACTCATTTCTGTTCACTTTTAATAGTATATATATATATAACAAAATCAGTTCAGTTGCATATTGCATTAGACGTTTAAAAGGCTTAACTGTTCAGAATAGCACATCAAAATTAAATCTATATAATTCAATTAAATCAAGTGAAATATATATATGACTCAAATCCTATTTTTAAAATTCCCACAGGTCAATGATTGAAACACTTTCTTTTAACTTAAAATAAATCCTCACTTTTTTCTCCTAATCCTTTGGCCATTTCTGTAGCTCTGTGACACTTCCTCAAAGACCCTCTTTAAAATAAAAGTAACATTAAATTTTATCAATGTTTTTTTTTCGGTATAATAAAGACTAAACAGCTTTGATTTTAATAACATGCTTTATGGTTGTATTTCAAAATATAAAAAGTTAAAAAGAATAACAATAGCGCCCACTGTCACAAAATACGGCAGTCTTCATTCAGGACACCAAGTTAGGTGATAATTGGTTATATGTTAACCCAAATTTAGAGAGCAGACACGGTAAATACAGCTTTTGCCAATTAAAAGGTCATAACTCTGGAGTGGCAGACCAAGATACTCTGCCCATACACAATCTGATTTGGTGATGATTGGAAAAGGCTTTTAAAGTTATTGATCGAAAAAGACTCATTTGAGGTAATTTCTATAATTAAAGGGTGATAACTCTTGAGTGACTAGAGCAATATGGCTGGGTATTTAAAAAAATTCTGAGATGTTATGCCAACACACATTCTGATGAAATTTGGTGATATTTGAAAGGTTTTAAAAGTTATTGATTGGAAAAAATGATTCGAGGTAATTTATGTAATTGAAGGGCGATAACTCTCATGTGACGAGAGCGATATGGGTGGTTATCAAACTTGTCGGAAACATTATGCCAGTACACATTATGACCAATCTTAGTGGTGATATATAAATGGGCGTATAAGAATGGCTAATTATTAAATTTTCAACATTTTTCAACATCAAAAGAATGCATTTTGATATCATGTATAGGGAGGGACATAACTAAGTTTGAGAGGCTCACACCTGTTGAATGTGAACACCACATTGTAATCTTTCCCTGTGTATGACCTTTGGAAATTTGGGTTGAACTTCAGCAACACTTCATCCTTAAATGTCTGAAAACATTCATATAATAAAGTGTATTAACAAAGGAGGTTATATTAAACAGTAATCTTATAAATACTTCAAGTAAAAAATGAAGCATTCAAATAAAATTCAATGTACATGTGAACAAAAGCATGCAATGTATAGATGAAATTTTATTCAGTCTTAAATCAAGGGTACAGTAGAGGAAACAGATATCTACTTCTTAAACAAACCTAAAATGATGAGTTAGTGCAGTGGTCTGCCTTTCTGCCTCTCTTGAGCACGTCAAAGAGCATTTTCTCTTAACGATTAAAAATGAAAACCATACTTGTTTGATTTTGTCTATTACATGAGCGCCAACTGCCACAAAATATGCCTGTCCTAATTTTAGCACAAGTTTGGTGATAAGTGGTTGTACATTTCGCCATATTTAGAAAGCGTACACTATAAAGACAGTTCATGCTAATTCAAGGGAGATTACTCTTAAGTGACAGATCTAACATGGCTAATTAAGTAATTATCAAACTTGTTGGAGATATTATGCCCATACACATTCTGACAAAATTTGGTGATGATTGGACATAGAAACTACAGCAATATGACTGGTTATTGAACTTGTCTAAGATAATATGCACATACACATGGAGAAACAATTTGAGGATAATTGGACAAAGGCTTCTAAAGTTAGCGAGCAGACAAGACCAATTTTAGGTAATTTCTATAATTAAAGAGTGATAACTATCAAGTGACTTAAGCAAAGTGGCTGGTTATCAAATTTGTGCAAGATATTATGCCCATACACATTCTGACCAAGTTCGGTGATGATTGGACAAAGGCTTCCAAAGTAATTGTGCAGAAAACATACACGACACCTCCTGTATGCTACAGGTATTAAAAGCTAGAATATGTTGCGTTGTTTTGAAAGAGCCGTATAAAAAGGACTCTAGTGTCTTCATGTCAGTGATACATTCAAAATTGAGCTAGTGTACACCCTACCTCATGAACAAAGCCCTCAAAGCAGGGCCCATCTGGGTCAGCTGGATCAGTGAGGTAAACACTGTCCCCTATCAACACAGACGGCCGCCCCTCTGCTAGGCCAGGAACCTGAAGCCCCAGGTACTCCCCAACACGGCGCATGCACACCTGACATCAGAGACAAGCACAACATGTATGTATGGTGAAGTGGATGCTGAAACAGGTAGTAATCCCAGAGGTCTGTCTGAAAATTTCTGTACGCAACAAATTTGATAATATTTCTACATACTAGCAAAGATAAATATCCTGTCTGTGTATTTCTTTAGACCTTGCGGTCAAGGATAACCCGTGAAAGTGCAAGCACTTATTTCCAACGGGCTCCTTTGTTTTTGCTGAAGGGACAGCACGCCGAAGAGACAGTGGTGAGATACAAGGAAGTCCGAGTGCGATACCCTAGCTATTTTTCTAAGAGACCCCTTGGTTCTTTTACGTGCTCGGTGTAAAGCACCGATACACAGGGTACAACTTTCCTGGGTTAAACCAGTACTGAGTACACCACTTTTCCAAGCACTACCCTTTAAATGCCAAGCGCCAGGCAAGGGAGCTTCTTGTACCAACTTTTAACATCTTTCGGTATGACGCTGCCAGGGATCGAACCCATGACCTCCAGCTCTGTAGGCGGAAGCCTTAACCACTGGGCCATGGAGATGGTTTATAATAAGGTTCCATATTAAGTAAAGGATATTTAGCTTTACTAGTATATGGAAAAAAATTGTTGTGGAATCATGATATGTAGTTATATAATGTCCCATTACGTGATAAACAGCCCAAAAATGTTGCCTTGAATCATACTATCTGATGTCACACAGTGGAATGACAGGTTTAGATGTCTATGATATTTAGTTTGTACACGATGATTTGACAGTATTTCGAAGACTAAAATTCAAATTTGCCTGGACAGTTTTAGCAAATGATTGATTATTCTTACTTCACTTAGTCTGGTCTCCATGAAACAGGGATTATTTAACACGACATATCGTTTTGTACAAGCCTTGTTCAGTGGTCTTTGTCCTTCAATATTGTCTTTGTTTTATAGCTTTAAATATTCATATATATAAAATATATACAAAATATATAAACTGTTTTTTTTCTATTTTTTCATTTGTTTTCATCCCATGCATATCATATGCCAAAGATGTCATTAAAATTTGAAACTTAGTTATTTATTTTGTACGTTTCAAATGCTTTGGGTGAAAATTTATATTAAAGCATTCTAGTGCTGTGTATTTATTATATCGTGTGTTAAATACTTTTTTGATTTTAGGGTTCTAGATGCATGTGTTTCCATGAGTTTTTTCATCATATAATACTTATGTATTAAATATTTAAGCAATGAATCGACATGATGATGATTTTATAATACGCTTTTTATTTTTATCTTGTATGTAAATTAGAGCAAAAAAGATTGTAAACATTAATTCTGTATTTATTCGAATATATCAATATTGTGCTTAACATTGCTGCATAAAAATCCCCTGGTGTAATATTAAATCCTCTGGAATTCAGACCTAAATCACCTGGGTAGCCTCTCAGAAATCTGGCATATACGTAATTTGGACAATACTTTTTAAAAAATTATGTTGGTGACCTTGACCTTTTACCTAAATACACTGAAAAAAATGGAATTGATATGCTGGTTCAGGGCAACCTAGACTAGTAATGATGTGTCATGGTCCTAGATCACAATAACATCCAATAAAACTGAATAAGCAGACTACTTTACTGAGAATGTATATGAGTACCCTGTGCAGGTCGAACTCGCGGATGTCGATGTCCATTTGGATTTCCTCCAGGTGTAACAGCGTGCCCAGCCTCTCTCGATAGTTTCCCATACACAGTTCCTGAAACAAGGCAATCATTTAGATTAATCTAATTTATTCACCTTGATTGGAACGAAAGCTTACAACTTATAGAAGCATAGCTGTGTCTATTGCTAAACTGACCTGGTCCAGTACAGGCACAAGCTGGGTTATCCTGTCTGGATCCAATGTGGCCTCTTGGAGATTTGATGGTACAGAATACTGGGGCAGGTGGTTTGGGTACTGCACAGTTCTCTTATTGGCCCTGTAGTTTAAATTTGCAAAGTCAAACAAGCACATTGAAAAGGTGTTGTGATAGGTTGTATAATCAACTATTAGCTCTGTCTTCTTTGAACTATTATTAAGATTTGAATTATTATTTAAATATTATAACAACATTTAAATCTTGCAAAAATGAATATTGGTAGTGCTCAGAAAATAAATATCATCATCTCTAGGAAAAGATCTTGGCAACCGGCATAACATTGATTTTAAGACATCAAGGAATCTTAACTCTCCAACCTAGATGGCCTCTGTCCGGGGAGGGTCCAAGGTGTTGCCTGGGACTCCACTGTGGCCTTATATCTCTGGTACCCCTCCCTGGTTCCCTCCTGCTTAAATGCTGCGCCCATCTCTACAAGCCCGACCAAGGGATCAGTGACGCTGGCAGTCACATAACGGCCAATCTTGAACTCCTCAAATGTGAACACCATCAGCGGCTTCTCTTGACCTTGGGACCTAAAATAATTGGTCTGTTTTGTGTATATTTAGTTCTATAACCAAAGGCTTATATCAAGCATTGAATATCTAAAATATATACAAATATCCCAGAAATTTCTGTTAAGACTAATCCAAAAATTTTGCTAATTTTTTTATGTCAACCTAAAAATGTCTTAAATAGTTTATATGAAGCTTTTAAATGAATCAAGAAAATGTCAGCAGGTAACCTACCTGGCCTCAATGTGCAGGCTGACGTACAGGGACATGGCTGGATACAGTGTTACCTCCCCTGTCACAAGGTCGTCCATAGTCCTCCCTCCGACTTCCTGGAATACAGGGAATTACATCTAACTGTTTATAGAACATGGGGATCATTTGTGTCATGAAAAACTCTCATGATTTGAAGCATTCAAACATGTCATTGCCACCAATACTGAAACCCTTGTAGTAAACATCATTTAAATGATATGATACTACTAAACAATCTTAAAAATAGAGATTTTGACTACAATTAAATTGTATGTGGTATATAATTTATCTTTTAAAATTAAAATGAAAAGGTACTTTTCACAGAACATACTTGTTGTACAACATAACACTGCTTATGAAGAAGAGATGAACATATATTACAACAAGACAGTCCAAAGTGCGGCTATATTCCCCACCGTTTATTTTTAGTATACTTTTACGTTTGTTTTTTTGCATTCCTATAATCCCCTCCCCACTCTGTGGCGGGGGATTAATTAACATGGTGAAATAACGTAAAAATTGAATCCTTACCTTTAGCAACCGGATATCTTTAATGGACATCTGTGAGCTGGCAGCTGTCAGGTGACAACGGACAAACTTCTGTGGTTTGTCTCCATTGTTCTTCACCCAGACTACCAGCTTCCTGCTGGTTCCCACGGCAACAGAACCAAAATCTGTCTTCTCTGTGACACTGATCCCCTCCTTGTTAGCCAGGAGCTCTTTAGTGAAGGAGCGCTGAAGTGGGCCTTGTAACACCTTGATACTATGAAAGCAAAACATAACAAGAAAAGTTTGTCAAATATTATCCCCTATCAGCGCCATATGGTCAGGAACATTTGGACAATTGAATGAAATATGGACGGACCAAAATGCAGGCTGATTTATCACTTTGTAATTAAGGCAGCTTTAAGATAGTGATCATATTCATTTAAGGTTTAAGGATAGAAGGTATAGTTTTTTATCACTATGAAGAAGATGAAAGATATATGCAGGTAGACATGTATCCACCTGGCAGCAGGGAATAAGTACATGTGACAAAAATTTGAATGAGCAATAACAGTTAAAAAAGTTTATTAGTAATATGACAATAGTCAACTTCTTGCAACATTTTAGAAATATATGTTGCTTAATAAACACTACATCTTTAAAACACACTTGTCTTCAAGAATGACCAAGACCGAAAACATAATTCAATACCTTTATGCAATTGCATACATACCGTAAATAGATGCAGATATTGAGTTCTTGCATAAAGGTAACGAATCATGTACATTTGACATTGACTAGAAATCTTTCCTTACTTTGCAATGTGGGGTTTGTCTGATGGTTGTACTGATACAGCTCTCCATGAACACCGTCCCTGCTGACTCTCCACAGCAACGTAGTGCACTGGTTCCCACTTGCGGGGCCGGTACCCATCCTGCAGGGAGTCACGTGCATAAAACACCTCACCATCAATGTACCCATGGTCACCAAGCTCCCCAGATATCACTCCTTCTGTCTCTGTACATAATGTGTATATAAGCTTAATGAGTGAGAAAAAGTTAATTGAAAAGAAAAATGGTGGTATGGTATGCCAACAAAATCTGTACAAAACTAGTGAACTACCGGTATATATAAAGTGAAATATAAATAAACTTTCAGCCAAAAGAAGTAGAGAATTACATTTACACTTACACTGAGAAAGCTGCAAACAAAAAGTAAAGTCACTGCAGAGAAATCAACTAACATTATAATCATGTAAACTATATCAACATTATTGATCAAAGAAAATCTTATCAAAAACAAAGAGCAAGACAAAAGTGTACCTTTCACCCTCAGATGTTGAATATTGGTAACAACCACATCATTCACATTATCCCCTTCATATTTCACAGTGACCTTGACCCAGTCACCTTTACCCGGCCTGAACGCCCCACATTTACACTCGGCTAGATCGTAGAAAATGTGGTTGTTGATGTTACCAGTCTGGCCACTCGAGTATGTGACGGTCCCAACTACCTCGGATGGTCTACTGTTGTCTGTCTCCGCTATGTCATCATCACCTTCCTCCCAATCCGTTACCACTGTTAACTGCAGATTTCAAGTAGTTATCTATAAAAACTGTATTTATAGTTATATACATGTAGTAATGTTAGTTATGAATTTAACTATGAATTACTCATATGGGAAGATATTATGCAGCTATCTCAAATAAAGGAAAATTTACATTCATACATTCAAAAATATTTTTATTAAAAATATTTAAAAGAATATAAAAAGATCATCATGTATGTATATGTACTTTAAAGTAAAAAAACTAGAGATTACTTTTTTGAAAAAGCGCTTGTCTCCCCTATTGTGTGGTCGTATCTGAGAAAAAAAAAGATGGACATGAAATTTGTAATTATGGACAGGAGACAAACCAACAGTGAAGTTTGGTTTATTCACCTGTATTAAATAGTGAATATATCTACTGCGACCTTGACCTTTGACCTATTGATCTCAAAATCAATAGGGGTCATCTACTAGTCATGACCAACTAGCATACCAAGTATAAAGTTCCTGAGTGCAAGCGTTCTTTAGTTATTGAGCAGAAACGAAGTGTGACGGATGTACTGACGGACAGGGCAAAAACAATATGTCTCCCCATTAATTGGGGAGACATAATAAATTCAGTTGAAGCTTTAAGGAGACTTTTTTTTATAAACACAGAATCCTGTCCATGGCTATACTATGACATCTTATCAGTTCTTCCAATCAATCAAACTGGTATAAAATGTAACTAGATCAAAGCATTCTCCTGATATTGCACGGAAATATTTTTTTACATTAGAGGTCACAGCGACGTTGACCTTTGACCTTGTGACCCCCCAAAATATAGGAGTTTTCTAAACCTCATGATCAACCTCCCTACCAAGTTTGGTGAACCTAGGTCAAACCATTCTCAAGATATTGAGCGGAAATGTTTTTTACATTGGGGGTCGCCGCGACCTTGACCTTTGACCTAGTGACCCCAAAAACAATAGGGATCTTCTACACCTCATGACCAACCTCCCTACCAAGTTTGGTGAACCTAGGTCAAACCGTTCTCAAGATTTTGAGCAGAAATGTTTTTTATATTGGGGGTCGCCGCGACCTTGACCTTTGACCTAGTGACCCCCAAAACAATAGGGATCCTCTACACCTCATGACCAACCTCCCTACCAAGTTTGGTGAACCTAGGTCAAACCATTCTCAAGATATTGAGCGGAAATGTTTTTTACATTGGGGGTCGCCGCGACCTTGACCTTTGACCTAGTGACCCCAAAAACAATAGGGATTTTCTACACCTCATGACCAACCTCCCTACCAAGTTTGGTGAACCTAGGTCAAACCGTTCTCAAGATTTTGAGCAGAAATGTTTTTTATATTGGGGGTCGCCGCGACCTTGACCTTTGACCTAGTGACCCCAAAAACAATAGGGATCCTCTACACCTCACGACCAACCTCTCTACCAAGTTTGGTGATCCTAGGTCATGCGGTTTTCCAGTTATCGATCGGAAACGAAGTGTGACGTACGGACGGACTGACGGACTACCGGACAGGGCAAAAACAATATGTCTCCCCCAGAGAGGGGGAGACATAATAAAATCATAAATCACTGTACCATAAACCAAACATTATGAATGGAATTGAATACATATTGTTCTATTACCTGTTCTGCATGCCAGCCCCCGCCATGGTGCTGCTGCACGGCAACAACATGCACTTTGTGCCCAACCCCAGGTCGAGCCCCGCCAAGAACGTCATCAAACGAGAAGTAGACCTCGCTATCCACCAACCCGTGGCCACTAAACACGTGGCTTACCTTGCCCTCAAAGTCACGACGGTTTACTGCTACATCTGGCTCATGTGGGTTTTCATAATCTGGGACACTTTCTGGATTTTTTAGGAAGTATTTACTTGTTACAAGAACTATTAAAATATTTAAAACAAAAACACTTGTTTTAAGTAGCTATGACTCTGGTTGACGTGGTTGAATTTACTTTTAATTATTTAGGGTAAGTACTAAAAACAAAAAACATGTAAATGTTTTTTTTGTGTATAAAATCAATTGTGGGCTAATGAAGACTAAATAGTGTCGTCAATCAAAATAGTTCTGAAACTGCATGTTAAGTTTATGAAAAGGCAGACAACTCAGTAATATTTAAACCTTAAGCAAAATACACAATAAATGCTATCCATTACATCAATCAGAAATATAGACGAAGAGGGTCAACAGACTTGTTACATAAAAGTGCTATAAGACTTACACATGAACAGGATGTACATGTACCTGGTTTTACAGCGTCATCAGAGCCTCCAAACAAGTAGGAGACCATCTTCCCTGCAGCACTGAACATCTTCACAATGGATCGACACAGAGCTGCTGGAATATAGATTTATATAATAAAATTCATTTATCAGTCTCTAATGGCGTACACATAAAGCATGAGCTAGCAACTTCAGACATAAGTGCATTCAGTGGGAAAAACCAAAAATATTTGTTTAAGCAAGTGTATACAATCAACTGTTAGACAAATGGTTTCCATGTCACTGGTCCATATACTTGAGCCAGTCTCTATAATTTTTAAAAAGAATGCATGACAACTTTGCTAAAAAAAAATCAGTCAAATAATGAATATTGATAACTACGCAACTGTAACATGGTCTACTTCCTATGTCAATAAAGACCTTAATCATAAATTGAAATAATCTTCATGTAGTCTTTTGATATTTTGCTATATGTTTGTGTTGAATGAACTTAAGGCAAGATTTAAGTTGAACATCATGACATGTATCTTTCGCAGTTTTTGCGTATTTTTCCAATTCAAAATTTACTGAGTGTTAACCGTGTGAATCCCAGTAAATTTAAAAATAGCATCGGTATATATACCTGTAATATTATGTGTTGACCTCCACATGCTAAACAAACACACTTTAATCTTGGAAAACCTTATGTGCTTTTTTTAAATGGGAAAAGTTAAACACAGCTGCAACAGCCAACAAATATTCATTTGATCATGTAAATCATGTATTATTGGCCTCATACTCATTTGTATTGATAATTCTATGCTTGTTTTGAGGATAAACCGTATTTGCCAATTGAGGGACCATCTGATGTCTAGTCCCTTTCAAGCTTTATACAGAACATTACATTACCACTATTCTCCAATGATGACTTATACAGAACATTACATTACCACTATTCTCCAATGATGACTTATACAGAACATTACATTACCACTATTCTCCAATGATGACAACTATGTTCTTACATAAAGCCTAATAAAAAATAAAAAAAGTCTCCCTACCCTACCTGTTTTTGAAAAGGATATAACCCTAACCAAACCAACTTTTTTTGCCTACACAAAAGTCATCGTTGTAAGAGCCCAGTATACTGGATAACTTCTAGTGGATGTAATGTTGTTAGATAGGACCATGGATCTGGGTCAAGGGTTTGAACCGCACTTTCTCTCTATCTCATACATGTAAGTGCTGATAAGGAATGCCTAAATTACACATTATCTATGTTACATATTTCCAGTGTCAGGATCAGAACAGTGGTGTAACTTCAGCTAGGCCGAAAGCCCAAGGCCTATGCATTTTCCTTTTCTCCAATAGAGAAAATCCAAAAACTACCCAAAAATCAGACATTTTTGTACTAAAATTTTATGTCAACTTTGTCTCTCTATATTCATCCAAATGCAGAAATAGCAGTCTACATTTTCAAACATTTATCAGAGAGCATACCCCCTTTAATAGTGAGGTGCATGCACATTAAAATTTTATACTGTTAATGTACGTTATATAACCTTAAGATTATTGTACTGTCTAACTTTTCCCCTAATTTCTTAAGCCTAAGTCACACATTCAGGATTTTTACTGCCGTCCTTGATAGGACCATTTCCGATTAAAATGTGTCAAAAGTCTGATCAAGATCCTGTGATTCGTGGCTGGAAATTCAAACTTTTTTATTAAAATATTTATTTAATCACGACAACAATCAGAAACTGTTCAGGAGGCGTCCCGATCCAGCCGTTTCCAGCAGAATTTGTCCCGATTATCCCGTTTTCAATCCGATTCTGATCCGATTTGTATCTTTGTCATGGTAAAAAATGACCAAATCTGTCCCGACAGCGTCCCGATTCTCCCGAATGCGCTCCGACAAAGATCAGACAGTGACCAGACAATGAACCGACGCTGACGGCAAGATCTGGACGCAATCTGGACTCAATCAGCAAGAAACGGCAATGCAAAATTTCTCCAGATCATGCCCGTTCCACAGGACACTGACCAGACAACACAGGACATTGTTACGATTTTGATCCGATACAGCAGAATCTGTCACGACATAGTCACGATTGTAATCCGACTAGACAAAATCGGCTGAGTTTCCCGAATGTTACAGGACGCACCTAACTGTCGGGAGTGCTTGGCCGACCTCTCTGGACCATTCCCGATCCGTAGGACTCTGTTACGAACATATACGACTGCGTTCAGACAATGATAGGACATTCCAGATTATTGAGGATAGTAATCCGACTTTTTCGCTTTTCGTGTCGTAGCGCGGTCTGATCTCAAACGGGAGCCATAATCGGCACTGTGTGAACGCCGCATTATAAACATGTACAAATGAACATTCCCAATTTAATAGATCTATACTGGTTGATGGTACAAATCCGAACAGGATACAATTCCCAAACACCTGTTAAAACTGGGTCGCACTAAAATGCGAAAATTTGTTACATAATATATTGAGATTTGTTCTTAACTTCTGGTTCGGTACCTGTTTAATTCTATCTACTGGTATGTTGACCTACACTTAAGAATTTTTTTAATAGAAATCACGCTTTACATTTGAAAATTGCGTGTTGAAAAACAGCAGAAACAAAAAATAAATTGTCAACTAAGTTTTATATTAAATTAAGCACACTGAGGGTATTTAATGTCCATAACATGAATAATTTTCGATGTACAATTTAAATAATAAGAATGGAACCTGTACTTTGACAGATCAACCAAAGATGTTTCATACAAAATTTTAACTTATATATTACAACAAATACTCTTCAAGATAATTGTAAAAAAAAATCCAAAAGTGTTTGGATTGGTGACCTTAGTCAGTTACTAAGGGGTCATCGTCCCAAAATTTAGCAAGTTAACTTCAAAAGGATACAATAAAGCACTTTTAACTTTTGGACCTTATCTGTTATATAGTCTGACTTATGAAGATATCAAAAGACTGATGATGGCTTTTTTGTATCTTGGAGTCAAATAAAAATCAAACTCCTAGTTTGAACTACAAAAGGCTGTTGGAGACTTCATACCACTTCAATATCATACCATTCTTGGAGACATCGTACCACATATGCACTATATAAGGGTTATCAAAGGCAATAAGTAGCTGCTAACGTGGTCGTTAAAGGAGACAATTTGGATACTTGAGGTGAAGTATGGTGTGAAAAACAGTTCTCAGCCACAACAAGCGTTATACGAACTGTTGAAATGTAAAACACGTAATTTACACTCAAATCAAAATGGTTTGCAGCAATTGGTAAATAATGAATATGGTTCACATTGTTCATCTATTATTTGAAGTAACATATAAAATATTATTTCATGTAATTCCAAGTTTATTTTGTTTTACACTTAATAAAACATTAAAACATTTACCAATAAACAAACATTGTTCAGAACCCCAGGAACTTGACACAACTTGAACTTTTCCTGTGTTCAGAACCAGCATCTTTAATTTTGTATTTATATCTAGTACTGTTGTAAGGTTTAAAACATTTGCTTACACATTCATCTTATTTTATGTTCACTTAATCGCCTATACATTTCTAAACACAACACTTACCAAAAACATATATAACTATACAATATATATATATTATATATATATATATATATATATATATATATGGTACAATCTCTCCAGCCAAATGGTACGAAGTCTCCTGGTACGATATTGAAGTGGTATAAAGTCTCCAGATTTCAAAAAAACAACAATCAAGCTCACAAAATTTCAAAGTCAGATGGAGTTAGCATAGAATCCACATTCACTTCGACTGCAAACATATATGCAGAAAACCATAATGTAATAACAAAATATGTATGAAAGTACATTAAGGGAATGAAAGTGAAAGTGAAAATGAAATTATATTTTTTTGAAAACAATGTCATTGTCAATATCTAGGCTGTCAATATCCTGCTCCCACTCTCAGATCTATGTTTTCAAAAAATACATAACATGATTCCTTAAATAAATGCAGAAATTTAGAATGCGCTTTTAACCAAGATATTTCAAACATTTAACTTTTGAATCAGATATTGAAAAAAATGATTTACAATATATATGGCATACTTTGAAGCAATAGAAATTCATCAGTCAAATGTGCTTTCCTTTTCGCCCATTGTCTCCTTTTTGAAGAAGATTTCAGGGCCGACAATCAAAATGGCTGCGCCCAGGAGAGAAGCATTTCGTGGAGCAATTGATCGGGTTTTAAATAGTTGGACCGTTCTCAAGGTGTTTATTTTGATTGTTTCTGCTTATTTTATTTTATAAATTTACGTCATGCAGTTAGTTGGTTTGGTTTAATCATTTGTTTAATGAATTATTTGATTTTCTATAAAAAAAAATATATTAAAATAAATATCCACTCCAGTCTGACTGAATTTGTAATAGGGTTGATCTATCTGACCAACAGTTTCCACTTCCTGAGGTGTAAAAATATTGAAGACCTTATCTTTATCAATTATCAAACACCACTTAAAAGCAAGAAAAAATATTTTGTTTAAAAGACAGTCACTTTTTATCTATGATATTGTCAAATGACTATTTGTTTTTGTTTACAAATCCAATGTTGTATCCGGGAGTGTAGAGGTTGGATTGCGCAAACCATACCAAGTCAAACACCATGCAGCCTTACCAAATAATGTATTTAATGATTTTATTAATCTGTGTATATCTCGCGATTTTTTCCAATGCTTAAATGATAAACTTTTGTCATGAACAATGGAATGTTTTAAAGGATATTTCCAAATGATCCAAACAAAAATCTTATCCTTTTGGAACATGTTAACAGTGTTCGACACTAACGGGGTTCGGGATCCCGAGGACACCAATTTTTCAGGAGGGACACCTGAACTTCAAAGTCCGGTATTCCGTCGGGACACTTAAATTTTTGACTGATAAACGCTAAATATCAATAAATAAGTAGCATTTAATTAATTTATTACCTAAATTCGGGCTCCCCTAAATTTCTTGACAGCACATGTCAAAACGATATTATTAATTATCATTATCGGACTCATCAAAGCGAAAGTATAGCTGACTATTTGACTATAGTTACGTCATGAATCTATAAATAAACAGGTCATTTCACAAGGCGCATGCAGGTTAACGCTTCCGTTTTGTTGTTTACATTTTAAACAAGGTCAGAGCTGACAGAGATTTATTATTGGTAAAATACTTATGTGGAATTGTTTTGCTTATGTGTCAGAACCGCCCAAAAAGATGCCAACTCTAGTGATACCTTTTATATAATATGACAGGGTTTCCGCCAGCCCTTTATGGCCCGACGTGCCTTCCGCTGGCAAGGCCAATTACTGACACGAGTTAATTATGCCGACATGCTTTAATCCGCGTAGCGACAATCCTTATCAAAACAATAAGAAGAGAAGGAAGAGAAACCATTAAACCATTTCACAAATAATTTTAATGTTAATCGGACTTTAGTTGGTAATTCTAAATCATGGGAACATAACTGTAAACTTGTTTAAAATGCAGGAAATTGCACCATTTTGGATACGAAAATATAAAAAAAATCGACGTAGGGAGGGGACATCCCTCCAAAACCCTCCCCTTCCGACATGCCTTATGAAAATTCCTGGCGGAAACCCTGTATGATACGACCTTTGAGTATTTACAGTAACATTTACGACACAAAAGAACAGCATCCTACATTCAGCATTCTTTGTTAATTGGCATTCAACTTATCAATATTCTTTGTTAATTTTAAAGACATATATTTTATGCTTTGATAAAAAAAAAATAGAAATAAAATTTGCAGGGTTTTATTCATTAATTCAATCAATTTATAAAATTTTATGACTTTTTGGCGTGAAAATTAACATGTATACACAATTTTTGGTCGTCTGCTCTTCCAGTATGCACTACGACTGTTGGGCAGTCTGATTGATTTATCAACAGCTCTACTAAATATTGATTGGAGTTTTCACAAGCCAGATGTAATAATTTCCTACAGTTTCTTAATGAAAAGCACCGACATTTGACAAGACCCTGAACCATGATGTATTTTATGCGTATTTTCCAAAAATCTGAAAATAGTAACAACATCAAGTTTTTGTTTACATTGTATCCATCTCTGTTTTTGACTGAAAACAAAAGGAACTTAGACATTCTCCCGCATTTGAACCCAATCTACCAACTTAGCGACCAAAATATACCTCACTGCCATTCAGTGCTACTAACCTGTCATTACATGCTGCTGAAAACATGTATAATATGGTGGTGTATACTTGCATTACAAATTGAAAAGTAAAAGGATGTTGAATTTAATATTAAAACAGGCTCAACAATGAAAAAAGTGGAAGGGACTCCTAATTTCAGGAAGGGACACCTGATTTCAAATGTTGGTGTCCCTTCGGGATCCCTTGGAAAAATGGTTAGTGTCGACCCCTGATGTTAATCAATTCCAATATTGGTACAGTCTACAAAATACACATTGCTAACAAATCAACCAATCAAAATTGGCATTACAATTTAGTGCAAGTGTGATATTACAATTCACTTTCAGTGCAAGTGTAAATAAATGGTGTCGTTAAAAATTTAATTTCGCACACATGTGTGCCACTTTGGAAATAAGATGTGTGTATTGTTTGTAAACAATGTTTTTTCGTCCCTTTTTTCCGCTCCTGAAAAAGTATATATTTTTCCTCTACTGGGGTAAAAAAAATCCCCTTAATTTTTTCTTAGGAGCATTGACCTCTTTAAATTTAAGCAAATGTAGCAATTAAAATGCCATTCATGAATATGTTGATAGGTTTGTTAAATAAAAGGTTGGAACAAGCTAAATCATGTTAGTATTTTTCCACTATTTGCCAAAACAACACTTTTTCAATGGAGTGATGTTTCGATGATCGATTATAATTGAAAATTGATTGGTTGGGCGACAATATTCAAGAAAAAACATTTTAAATTCATTTTCAACTATGTTAATGAAACTGGTATATATTTCCAATGGGAACAAATGTAAAAGATGTCAAACAATATGGAATTTATGATGGCCAGTTCCAAATAAATTTCTGAAGTCAAGTAGTTTTAAGCCAATGGCAATAATATTGGCAATCTAAATAATGTAATACTGTTACATGTGTTTTGAATAAATTTGCTACATCTGTCCCAGTTGGAGAGTGCACGATGTATGTATTATAAAGATGCTGCTGTGTAAGTTCTGCATCATATACGCTGTGAACTGTACACTGTAGTATTCATCTGAAAAAATAAAAGTGATCAGTTTGCTTGATGACAAAGTTGTGTTAATTGACATTGTTGTGTTTTCAAGCGATAAAGATGACTTGGCACCGACCAGGTGGAACACAACTACTCCTAATTAGGTTCAGTAATTTAGAAAAAAAACTGGATCAAGATCAAAATGATGTTATTGCTAGAATGTACTGGTTTAACATGGACAGTTTATGGGTTTAATAGCTATCGTGGTTAATAGCGCAGTGGTTAGTGCACTTCAGTCTCACACTAAGGAGTCCCGAGTTCTTTTCCCCAGCCTAGGCGTATGTGAGTTTGGTTGGTGGCCACCAAGCCGGACAAATTGGGTCGTTTTCTGGGTACTCTGCAGTTTCCCCCTTTAAGACAAGACCACAGTCCCATGAAACTTTGAGAGTGGCTTAACATAATTTAATATGCCTTTCATCACAAGCCTCGTAAAGTAAACAGTTAAAACAAACAGGTTATCTATTTCCAGCTAGCAGTTAGTCATGGCTTTGGTGGTGCAGATAGTCAAGCAAAAGCTGACTGGATGGTTTATGCAATTGATCAGTGGTTTTTAGAGAACTGTAAGTATACAATTATGTATCAGTGGTTCTCAGGGTTCTGTAAGTACACAATTATGCAACATTTCTATTTCAGTTTCTATTGTTGGCCCCAGAAAAACAAGGGATTGAAGGCATCTGACATACACATATGTGAATTTTAGATGCCTTGTGACCCCATTTTATTTTGGTGTCACTGGAAAAGGTATTGTGTGCAGTTTTACTGTTTATCTGCTAATGGCTGCCCTGAAGAAAGGCAAATTGACAGGAACAAGTTGATAAAAAATATAAAGCCCAAAATAGGCTTCATCAAAATTAGTTCTAGTGAGTAAATATCTTAAGAATGATGCCATGATTGTATTGGGCCTCCAGGCATCAACATATAACAGTAAGGTTAATTACCCGGTACACTATCAGCTCACTTGCTTATTGGTGGCTCAGATTCCTTAAGTACATGAACACTATGGGGGAACGGACACCGGATATAGCTCAAAAAGTGATAAATCGATAAGCGTTTGATTTTGACACATGAAAGGTTTTCTATCAATTTTTATACGCCCATCTTACGATGGCCGTATTATGGGAACACCCATGGCGGGCGGGCGGCGGGCGGGCGGCTCCACTGTTGTCCGCTCTCTAACTTGAACATTTCTCATCCAATTTCCACCAAACTTCATGAAAGTGTTTGTTGGTGAAATATCTAGGTCAAGTTCGATAACCAGCCTAATCGCTTTAGGCACTCCAGAGTTATGGCCCCCTGAATTTATCAAAATTGGCCATTTTAGCTTTGTCTACTCTCAAACTTGAACAGTTTTTATCCGAATTTCACCAAACTTGCTACTATAAATGTTTGTTGGTATATATTCTTGGCAAAGTTCTATAACCAGCCAGGCTCTTCAGGATTATGGCCCTTGAATTGGTCAAAATTTGCCATTTTTGCTTTGTCCACTGTCTAATTTGAACAGTTATCATCTGATCTTCACCAAACTTGCTGAAAATATTTGTTGGTAAAATAAATCGGTCAAGTATGATAATCAGCCAAATGCCCCGAAGCTCTTCAGGATTACTGCCCTTGCCATTTAAGCTTTGTCTACTCTCTAACTTGAACAATTCTCATCTGACCTTCACCAAACTTGCTGAAAATGTTTGTAGCTATAAAATCTTTACCAAGAATGTTTGCCGGTATAAATGCTTTGCCAAGTACACACTGATTGTCTCTTGGGTACGATTAAGGATGAATCATCTCTTGGAGACGATTTTTACATGAATGTTGTTTTTCAAATCCCGAACACGTTGATCGTCTTTGGGAAATCATTTGCTTCTTGAAAAGCTTGCTTCTCAAAGGGCCAATGTGACAGTAAGTTGTCTTAGAATCCAAGAAATTATTGATGGGCGTATTTTTGTATTTTATGGTGATATATTTATCAAAATCAAAGAGTTTTGAATAAATTGATACTGTGCTATATACGACTATGATGAAAATGTGTCTCCTCTTTTGTATAATAGCCCAATTCTCACCGAAAATTGCATGATCGCTCACAAATGCTCATTTATGTGGTACGATTTCAAACATAAATCAACAAATTGAAAATAAGAATAAAAACTGAATCGAGCGAATTCATTGTAATTACATTATCTAGTAATGTGTAAGATATCAATATGATATATTTTGTTGTTACGGAGATATTCATACCTTTTGATGCCCTGGCGGTGTACTGGGGATAGATGAAGCAAATAGATAACTGCACAGGGGATAGCTATTAAGTGGACTGAGAATAGTAACGATGTATTTAGAATAACGAGACTGTGATAATGATTACGGCCATTTACCTATACGCAAGCTCGAAGGAAATTATTTGATGTTGTCCATATCGAGGGATGAGAGCAAAAAACATGTTGTTGTTTATTGCATCTGTATGCACTTAAAACTGTTTCATTCATACAGATTAGTTAACCATGATGTGTTTTTCACAAGCATCAACGTTCGAGTCGCAAATATCTAAATATTTGAAATACGCAGGTAATCTTATTTATTGAAGAACACAAAACATATGGCCGTAGAATTAATGTGGTGTTTGCTATTCATATATATAGTATTGCTTTGTAAATCAAGTAGGTACGTTTTTGCACACAGAAAGTCATCAGTAGGAAATGAGATATTGTGATCAAATTTGGAACACGTGAAGCTTTTTTCTAAGAATAATGGTCTCTGCTCATTCACTTCAGTGAGGAAGTATGTATTTTGACCAACCCTGATATTTAAGCAGCTTGCATATATACGTTGATTTAGGAGAGCATGGATCAAACTCATTGTTAACTAAAGTTTGCTCAATAATTTCTTATCAAATTGTACTCTCACTTTTTGCAGATTATTTGAAAGTTCAAAATAGACATGTGTATATTGTATATTAACAGTGTTACCATCAATTTTTGTCCCATTTTACATGTTATCACCAGGACACATTTCTCAACTTTGAAACTATCCCCAGTACATAATACGGCTATCCCTAATACAGTACTGTGAACATTTCTAAGGGCATATCTTTAACAGTTTAAAAGTTACATTGCCATTTCTTAAATGAAAATAGTTGAGCTTATGCTTGTGAAATCCTTCGATTCAGATTTTTTATTTATTCAATATATTTCCTAAAAATAACAATACTTGTCTAAATTCTGTAAGTTTTGAGGTGATCATCTCAGATTAATTTGAAGAAATATTTTTCGAGGTCTGCCTAATCGTAACCACTTTAAAGTATACCATAGGCCAAATTTAGCATTTAGCTATTAGTTCAGACACTTGCTTCATTTGTGGATACGGTAGATATGCGTTAACACAGCAAGATCTTACATCTGGTAAAGAAAAACAACTGCATAATTGTCTGTTTACTTATCACTTTTTGAGTTATATCCGGTGTCCGTTCCCACACAGTGATGAATAAAGACTGTGCAATATCAAAAGTTTACCACAGTATAATTTCAATTGTCATAAAAGGGCTGAAAATACAAAATAAGTGATATTAAAAGTTTCTGTAGTTCTACAGGATTTTTTGTTGGAATGGATATTGCTCACAATTTTTCTGCTTTATTTTCAGCCAACATAGAGACGTTTGAGCTGGAAGACTTTCTTGAAGATGTTTTAAACACAGAGTTTGACACCATAGCTGATGATGGCAGCCTCTC
Source organism: Mya arenaria (assembly GCF_026914265.1). Taxonomy (NCBI): domain Eukaryota; kingdom Metazoa; phylum Mollusca; class Bivalvia; order Myida; family Myidae; genus Mya; species Mya arenaria. The sequence continues at coordinate 8,979,446 of NC_069135.1, read as the reverse complement.
TCAGGTACAGTTAAGTTTGGCCTACTTTCTATGACATGAGATACTTTTACTACAGACCAGGGACAGCATCTCAAAGTTATTTGTCATTTATTACCTCATATTTATACAATTTGGTGATATCCTGCTTTTGCAAGACAATGTAATACCGCTCTGGTAGGAACCACTGACAGTATTGTGTGTATCATATGGCTTATTATAGGGCTATAGCACATTTTATAAGATCAGACAATGTTGAAAATGTATTTCATGTATGTAAAGAACAAACTGCTAGGAACAATATAAATGTTACTGTAAGTTCATAATCAGAAGTTCACATAGTAATTATTTTGTTCTGAAATATTAGGAATATGACATGGAAGTACATTATTGGCCATGGATCATTTTAGTTTTGTAATTGTAAATACCTTTTCTAAAAAGTATCTGCTGTATGGTGTTTTTTTCATAAAGACAAATACAATAAGACAATTGTAACACATGTTGCCAACATAAAATCTTTAAGAGAGTCACTTTAAGATAAAGAATCCATCACTTCACAATTTTATGCACTTGTTGGGCTATTGTCATAGCATTGGTGTTATCGTCAGCGATAGTTTGCAAAATAAATAACACTAGCCATAGATCATAAACAAAACACAGATGCACACATGTAGCAAGACCTATAACTCTGGCCATGCTCAAATACAAAACACAGCTACACATGTGTAGCTAGATCTATCAGTCTGGCCATAGCTCAAATACAAAACACATCTGCACATGTGTAGCAAGACCTTTCAGTCTGGCCATAGCTCAAATACAAAACACAGCTGCACATTTGTAGCAAGACCTACCAATCTGGCCATAGCTCAAATACAAAACACAGCTGCACATTTGTAGCAAGACCTATAACTTTGGCTTTATTAAAATTTAATTTAATGTCAAGTTATGCACGTTGACAGTTTGAAAATGGCATTCAAAAACTTTAACTTAGCAAAAACCTAATAACCATTCAAAATAACTGCATAAAAGTGAGTAAACCCTTAAAGATTTAATGTATGAAACTGCACACATATTACCACTGACAATGTGTACATGTAAAAAAGAGCCAATACTCTGACTTTAATAATTGTCAATTGGTGTTGTTGTTGTATTTTGAATGAAAAACAATTACTGTATTTAAATGTTTCCCGGCTTGATTAATTGATACTATAGACAATATGTCCACCTTATAATTCCAGTTGCACACAGTTTGGTAAACCTGTTTTTCATTTATGCACTTAATTTTGTCCCCAGATATCGAGGCTGATCTGTGGGTTTTACCGACTGTGTCAGTCGGGAGATGAGGGCAAAATGGCTGAGGAGCTCTCTAAACTGCCACCATGTAATGTCCAGCAATGCCAGAATGTGCAGCCTGCTAACGGCACGGAGGTAAAAGGCTGGAGTGTTTAAATACCTTTATAAAGTGTATAGTGTACGGTATATTATATGTCAAAAATGGCATCATGTAATTGCCAGACCTGTCTGCATGTTCATCCTGCAATTGGAACTGGAGTAGAGGCTTCTTTGTCTGTACTTATTGTGTTAATTTCATAATTATTATTATTATATTATACACATATTCATGTAAATTGTGTTAATATCAAAAGAGGAGTTGTCATAACCCCTGCCATTTTACAATCAGCACTGGCAGGTGTCTTGGCAGAGTCGAGAAAGGTGTTACAAAGTCAGTTGTAGTAATCAGTTGATAATATAGGCATGTGATAGAGCTCTAACTCACGATTTTGGGCCTTTAGACATTATGCTTACAATTGAAAAGTCGGTCTTTTTAAATGAAAAGGTATTGGAGTCTCATTTTTTGAAGAAGATATAACAATAATCTGAGCTATGTGTCCATAGTAATCAAGTGTAAGTCTTAACTTATTAGGTCAGAATGTGTATTGTCCTTTTCAAACGTCCTAATTGTTTAAAAATATTTAAATGAGTCCTCAAACCTCTATATCATCTACAGGGTGGAGACAGTAACGAGGAAGTATCAGACCAGGACACCCCCCCGCCCCTCCCTGACCCTCCCTGCATGTCACAAAAAGAGGAAACAGGTTAGAAGTCATGTCAAGTTCGGAAAATGATAAAAATGTTTGACATACAATCATGCATGGTTATAATGAGAGCTTACCTTTGTTGAGAAACTGTTTTTAACATTCAATATTTACATATACATATATATATACATGTATATAAACACATAAATAAATGAAATTTACATTTGACAGATTTTGGACATGCAATTAACATTAGTACTGTCCATTATAAACCAAACTTAACAATTGCTTGCATGTTTTATATTTGTCCATAGAGAGTATGGAGACCGAGGCAGTGGAGGACGATGGCTGGACAACAGTCAGCAAGAAGGGGAAACGCAGATGACCTTGACATTCAATGTCTAACACCATTTTATCTATTAAATGATATTATATAAGCAAATATAGTTGTGTTCTGCTTCTATACATATTCCTTACACCCAACACAGTTTTCTTCAGTGTAACCAAGTCATACATAAAAGAGTTATTTTGTTTTTAACTGCACTTATTCTATAACTTTACATGAGTTTTTAGCTCAACTATTCGAAGAATAAGGAGGGCCTTACTACTCGCCCCAGCATTGGCGTCGGCGTCTGGTTTTAGGGCAACTTATAACTCCAATAGCCTTCATTCAATTCACTTAATTCTTCACACAGTTGTTCAGGGCCATCACACAATGAGGTTAGATAACTCCATATTATCTTTTATAGCCCCTGATTGACTATGGAACTGAGGTTGAAGTTTTAGGGCAGGTTGGAATATTTATTAATAACTTCTTTATCCTTCATTCAATTGACTTAATACTTAATAACACCATATTATCCTTAATACAAGTTATGGCCCCTGATTGACTAAGAAACTAAGGTTAAAGTTTAAGGGCAGGTTAAAGTTAAGGGTAAGTTGGGATTTCAATAAAAAAAGACACTTCTATACCCTTCATTCAATCGACTTAATACTTTAGTCTTACAACAAGGTTACATTACTCCATTATAACCCTAAATACAAATTACGGCCCTTGATTGACTTTTCATGTTTTCTTTTTTTTACTTTTGACAGGCACATTTTTAGCTCGACTATTCGAAGAATAAGGAGAGCTATACTACTCACCCTGGCGTCGGCGTCGGCATTGGCATCACACCTTGGTTAAGGTTTTGCATGTGAGCACCTTTAAGTCATTATCTCAGTAAATACATCAGTTATTGAATTGAAACTTTGGATATGTCTTCCTTACTATCTTACATACTAAATTAATGAAGTTAGATAACAATTATTTGAATATAATGCAAACAATAGGCCTTTATTATTCGACTTAGAAATTCTGGTTAAGGTTTTGTGTGTAAGCACACATAGGTTAATATCTCAGCAACTACTTGAGGAATTGCATTGAGACTTGATACAATGGTACTCAACCATCCAACCTACTAAATTAACCAAGTTAGATAACTCTACTTTGCATTTAATGCAAATAATTGTCCTTTATTTATGACTTAGAAATTCTGGTTAAGGTTTTGCGTGTAAGCACACATAGGTTAATATCTCAGCAACTACTTGAGGTATTGCATTGAGACTTTATGCAACGGTAGTCAACCATCCAACCTACTTAATTAACCAAGTTAGATAACTCCAGTTTGCATGTAATGCAAAAAAATTGCCCTTTATTATTCGACTTAGAAATTCTTGTTAAGGTTTTGCATGTAACCACATTTAAGTCAATATCTCAGCAAATATATCATGTATTGCATTGAAACATTAGATATGTATTCCCAGATAACACTTTTTTGAATATAATGCAAATTATGGGCCTTTATTATTTGACTTAGAAATTCTGGTTAAGGTTTTGCATCAAAGCACACATAGGTTAATATCTCAGCAACTACTTGATGTATTGCATTGAGCCTTGATACAATGGTACTCAACCATCCAATCCACTGAAATAACCAAGTAAGATAACTCCAGTTTGCATTAAATTAAAATAATGGCCCCTTCCCTCTTTTATTCGACATAGAAGTTACCTTAGCGAATACATCTTGTATTTCATTGAAACTTTACACACAGGCTCCCATCTATTTAACCTTCTTATTTAATCAAGTAAGATAACTCTATCTCTCATAATATATAAAAAAAATCCCCTTTATTACGCGACTTAGAAATTCTGGTTAAGGTCTTGCATGTTAGCACACATAGGATAATATCTCAGCAACTATTTGATGTATTGCATTGAGACTTTATACAATGGTATTCAACCACCCAACTTAATTGAATAACCAAGTGGGATAACTGTTTTTTGCATATAATGGCCCTTTATTATAAGACTTAGAAATTCTCATTAAAATTTTGCATGGAACCACATTTATGTTAATATCTCAGCACATCATGTATTGCGTTGAAATCTAATCTAACAGTGATCCATGCATGTTTCACCAAAACTTTTCAATCCTTACACTGAAAAGCGGCGGAATAGTCGAGTGCGCTGTCTCTGTGACAGCTCTTGTTATATTCTCAACCAGGTTTTCACAAAGGGAAAACTATTTATTAGAATGACCTGTGTTTTTGTTCGGGCAGGGTGAATGGGCAGCGACAAAGTCACCTTATGTATCAAATAATTTTAGCTAGGTTTGACATATAGTGACCAGACTTGGTATATTGGAAGAGTTTATGGAGATCTTTCATGGGATTGCTTTTGAGGCCTCTAGGATCAAGGTCAAAGTTACTATTTATAGAAAAATGGTTAGTATTGAATAACTTAAGTAAGGGTCGACATATTGCGACCAAACTTAGTGTATATGAAGATTTTTCCAGAGACCTTTTATGAGATTATGTTTTTGGCCCAAAGAGTTATGGTCAAAGTCACTGTTGCTAAAAATGGAAAAATGGATAGTATTCAATACCTTATGTAGTGGTTGACATTGTGTGACCAAACTTGGTATATAAGACAAGTTTATGGAGACCTTTCTTTGGATTGCCTTTTGGCCCCCTAGGGTCAAGGTCACTGTAACTAGAAATTGATCACCAGTTGGTACTAAATAACTTTAGTTATGGTTGACGTACTGTGACGAAATTTCAAGGTCAAGGTCTCTGTTACAAAAATAGAAGAAATCAGTTGAAACTGAATCTCTTGTCAATCATTAAAAACCCCGGTTTCGTCACATCGGGGTTCATGGGCGGGGGAAGGGGGGGGGGTGAACGCCTTTATTTGCCGCGACATGCACGCCTATAACGCCCAACTCTGGTACGGCCCCTGGACAATATGCATATATACGAATAGCAATTCTGCTAACTTTAGCTTTGTTCAGACCTAAGTAAAATGAACCTTTACGAAAAATGCTCATAGATTCAAACACACTGTTTTAGCAAGAGATGAAAATTTAAGTATACACACTCTGTGGCTGATATTTTTAAACAAAGCCTTAATATATTTAGAAAATTGAATTTTGTATGACATTTGTATCAAAGAAGTTTATGAGATTTATCGCAAGGCTTGAATGAATTTTGAAAATAAGGTTTAATGTTTTAACATTCTTCATGAAAAATGAAAGATTGCAAAATTGATATTTCTTTTTTATTTGATCCAAAAACAGCTTAAGCTCAGATGAGACTTCATGTGATATTGTATCATTGACTAGTCAAGTAAAACAACTTAAACAAGACATTTTCACAAACATAATTTTCACTGAAGATATTTGAATGTGGTGTTTAAACTGTGATCTTAATGTTTTACATCGTAAATTGTTATCGCCACTTTTTTATCTGCGCTGTGCTCAACGATCTGAACCAGTGACTAGGTGTTGCTTGGATACCCTTGGACATGGTCTATGATTTCTCAAAGGGACTGTAAGACTTTGTGAGTAGCAATTCTAAAAGTATGCTAAAATAGTAAAATATATTAATCACTAAGTAGATAAATATATTAACAAAGAAAACATATTTATTTGTTTTTATTTATTTATTAAGCACTCGAATGTTCATAGTTATGTCACCTAGTGTTCCATAAAACAATCATTTCATGAATACTGTGACACGTGCATTCGACCACTGTTTGTTTTTCATAGAAAACCCGAATTGTTATTGTCTTTTGTGTCGTTTTCGGCGTTGCCGTACGAAAGAAATACTATTTACCATAGCTTAAACCGTTCAGGATATTCAAATGTAATTACATATCGATGGCGTCACTTCAAAATGCCGAAGCTGCATTTCGTTCTGTTTCGGATTTTTTTAGATAACTAAAATCATAAAGGCGAGCCGCATCTAAATGCAAAATGCCGAGTAAATAGTCCAATGAGAAAATGATGTTGCATCATGTGTTCAAAATGTCGAGTAATGATTTGACATTTCACAGAGAAGCAAAAGTGCCGAGAAATTGTTACTACAAAAATGTAAATTCGGCATTTTTTTTTTATTAAAAATGTGTTACCAAAGATTAAATACTAAAAGCCTACTGAAAACATGTGATTTTGTAGCTTCGATATGTGGAAGTGAGGCCATCGATATTCATGTTGCGAGAGATACTGCTCGCATGTATCGAGCCTATCTAACCTTTGGTTTTAATGTCAAGTTTTTCCCCTCTTTTAGACTAAAACAACAACAACAACAGACCAACGTTGGAGTTCCCTTCGCAATGCTCTTGTTAAGAGCTTAGGATGTAAACATCTTAAGCATGTTTTGCATGAATACTACCCCTTTAATTTTCTTTAATCCCGAAATTGCGCAATTTTAAAATGACTCAATAACCCTGAATATTTTCTGTAAAAAGATGTATTACTGCTTACCAACATAACTCTATCAATAATAAAACGATATGTTACATAAGGTTCTGAAGTTTTGATGAAATGTTAAGGGTGATGCTCATTGCGCATTTAGTTATTAGTGAACTCCATGGACCAATATGTGCTGAGAAGTGTTTACAGCTGAAGGATTTGGATGTAAGTTGTTTTTCTTTGAAACGTGTATTTATTTAAACACTAAAACATTAGAATATTATTATATTTTGATTTTTAATATAACAACTTTTTCTAGTATTTATCGAAACTCAGATAAATACAACACTTGGATTTTTTTCTTAACATGCACATTTTTCATTTATCAATGCCAAATGTATAATTTCTTTCTCTATGAAACTTTATGGTAATGTTTGTCTTCACGGATGGGTTGCGCTTCTTTTGAAGTAAGTCACATCATATATTGACAAGTGACCTCATGTAATTGGTCAAACGTAGTTCACTAGGTAAAATTATTTATCAAAATTTATTTTCAAACCTGGCCAGAATGTTTATATTTATAAGATATATATCACGACTGTAAATGGATAAAGTTTGGCAAAACTGGGTCACTACGTCAAATGTTAGAGAAATCTTAAGGCTATACTTTTTTGCAAATATAAATAGAACTTTTTTTTAAGTTTTAACCTAGGTCGTGTCGGATGTAGAAAAATATATCTTGAGTTCGCTGTATGATATGAACAATAAAACAATGAGTCGAAATACGAGGATTTAAAAGCTTATGTCACACTGTTTTAAGCATGTGCAGCTTGCTCCCTGGTCACTGATGGCAGAAGATGAAAGTTCATCAACCACAATCAGCGTCCAGTACCAGGGCATCATGTGGCAGGTTGACCACTGGACATTGGCTGTAAACCTCTCCTGGACTGGGCTGGCTCCTGGTATGGATCACCAAATTGTCAGTGCAGTTTACCTAGACAATTATTAAAGGACAAGTAAAGCATTGGCGTTAAATGTTTATGCGCTCACTCACTTTTCTAGTTAATTCGTAAACAAATGATCAGTTTTACTGATTTGGTGTTCGATTTTGACTTTTTAGGTAAGTTTGGGTAAAGTGCTATTGATAAGCGTTTGTGATTTCCTGCTGTCCACAGTGCATCGTCGATATTTTATTATATATATATATATATATATATATATATATATATATATAGCAGCAATATCATGAAAAGTGGTACGAATTTATTTTGGCATTTTAGGTATAAAACTAGGTAAGGGTGTCAAATATAAGAAGAAGAAGAAGAAAAATACTAGTTTGAGTATTCTAGATACATGTCATATTTTATAGTCTGTTTTTCCAGTCAAGTTCAAATATGAATGCTGTTAAATAATGCATGGGTCACAAGACCGATGTCGCTATCAATCTAGAAGGCACATTTTATTCTATGTTTATGAAACGGTATGATCTAAGAACTTAAGAAAAAATTAGACTATTGGCTTAAATATTCAACAAAACACGTACACGTACAAACACGCACGCGCGCGCGGGCGCGCGCACGCACGCACGCACGCACACATACACGTACACACACACACACGCACGCACACACGTACACACAAATACACAGAATCAGGACATGCTGGCGCTTTAAATGCTCTATTAAGTTCATGTTCAAATTATCTACAATAATGGTAGGAATTTAGGAAAATATGACAAATGAATGAAATGGATAAACTACTTTCAACATGGACAATAAGGTGTCCAGATAAAATATAAAAAATACCAATTGTAAGTAGTTTTCACATTTTCCTCGTGGTGGACGGCACTAAAATGTTGGTTATATTTGTTCACTGGGTCAACTATCAAAAATACGTTGTTTAAGGTCTGGATGGCACATACACCCTTTATCTTCGTCAGAATATCTGCCTTCATTGTTAACACTCGTATTTGTGTGTTCTTTTCCGAAGTAACGAACTCCAAGTATTGTGATTTGCGCTTCGGCGTACAAAAGCTTAAATACTGGTTATTTAAAATAATTCAAAATATTCACAGATGTTGCCAGCTTCAATAAGCACAGTGCTGAAAAGCCCGTAACACTGCCATTCATTATAGTTTAATAATGCCTTTTTCGACGAACAAAAAGACGAGCCTTGCTTTCCGCTTGTATCTAGTTCATGCTGTTTTGTAGGATAACTTTCACATTTAAACGACATAACCGTGTCTTATAATATTCAGAATCCAGGGGAAGGAAGTACCTGACTGGATTTACCTACACAATTGATGGGCCGACGGCCAATAATGAGCAGATAACTGATGGACAGACCACTGATGGGCAGATCGCGTTTGTAGTTCTTCCTTTGATGTCAGAGGTAAATACAAAACAAATCTTATTTGATGGTATCATATGAGTAATTTTCAAAAAGAAATTTGTTTCAATCATTCTTTTTTTTTAAATAAATCAACAATTCACTGTATGGTTCTTATATCTTCAATTACAAGAAAAATGCTATGGTTTTGTTCGAAATTCTTTAAATACCATTTCGCTTAAAAGATTGAATAGCATAACGTCACACTGTTTCTGTTTACAGAATGATCCTGCCAAGAACAACTGTATCATTCTACCTCACAACCACCCTGACTTAAACATGGCCTTATGGAGAGTAGATTTAGGGTCATGTGACTGCAATTTCCAGCCAATCAGCTGTGTCAAGTCTTGTACAGTCCACAGGCTATCACATAGGAACGTTGGGCTTGGTATGATGTGCTTTGCTTATTTTCGAGAAATAATTAATTTACCAATATGATACAAGAACAAGGTTTGTTTCCGGTTTCCCGACGTACACATGCACCCTTATTTGTAATATCTATCCGACATCAGAGTTTGGTTCTGACATTTTTTAATCTTTTTTAGTACATATTTTCGGTAGTTTCCTAAGCCAATGTATTGTTTATATATAGCGTTTTTGTTTTAATTCCACTTCGGTCATCTCCGCCATACGACGAGCCTCGGATCCATTCCGGTGCATTAGTAAAAGTAGTTCGTAAAATTAATAAAACATTATAATAATAATAATAATAATAAATTGTAGCGTTTCTACGTTCAAATTGAGTCCAAGCTAAGTGGATTTTTTTTTTCCATAAATAATCAAGATTCCTAACGCTTCAGTAACAGCTAAATTAAAATCTTCTTGCACCGTACTTAATGCGAAGAATTCTGACATTATAAACCGTTTTTAAATCCGTTTTCGGTGATAAATTTCCGAAGTGCTCTGATTCGTTTTAAGTTTGCCGATGATAATTGTAACTAAAATAATAACCCTGACGGTTACCTATCTTCTTTGACAGTTAAATAGGAGAAATGTTCTTTTTTCTTAACGAAAATGTACTGAATATTTAGCTGCAGTAACAGTATTTAGCAGGGCAGGAGGCGTTGTCACCCATATCCCCCTCTTATCAATTACCAAAAAGGTAAACACATTCCTAGGCTTACAAATGATGATTATAGAATACTAGTACTAAATATATTTAATGTGATAAAGTGCTAGTTACAGTTATTATAAGTCGGGGAATATGTTCGCCTTTTTGGTAATTGATAAGGGGTGGGGGTTACTGGGGTGTCACATAACAACGCACCCTGTCCCTGTGGTAGTAACATGCGGGTATTAATACCTTTGAATTATAAAATAGTTAACGTAGTATCTGTTATTATTTTGTTTTCCATCCGTTACAATAAAAACATATTCTGTTCAGCTAAATGTGTTTGACAGATGCATGCCATGTTTGGCTCAGACAAAACAAGCAAAGGGTCCGCATGTATTTCCGTGCACTTTTGATCTCAAGGGAAGTTGTAGAATTTCACATTCGTGCCCAGAATATCAACCCCTACTCCCATGTCAGTGTTGCCGTGTTTGACGATGCCATGGTTGCCAGTGTTAAACCCCTCGTGGAGCATTCAGTTGACCGGGTTGTCAATGGAGAATTCAGCGTCCTTACAAGGTTGAATAGTGTCAGGGGTACTGACTTCTATGCGAAGGTAAGAATCAGATTATTTAGTATTTTTTCATTACTTTAAGATCATTTCTTGAACTGTAAAGCAAGGTTATAAGGATATTCTTATGAGGGCAATAATATTGGCTTATATTGACAGTAGAGAAAAAGTTTTTTGTACGTCATATGGCAATTTTTTCTAAGTAATGTAATTTAGTAACGCCATAATTACGTTAATTATATATGTTATATATATATATAAAAAAGTAATTGGAATATGCATGTTCGTCCGTCAGACAGTGATTTCGTTTATCCTGTTCACGATTGTTCCCGTCAGGTGACCATGCGGTGTGGACAGGATCATTTCCTCGACTATGAGACCGACCTCACGCACCGGATACACACAACTGACTATCATGACCCAGGTATTCTAATGCATTATTATGTTTAACACATTTGACTCTAATGTTGAAAAAAAATATGATGTGTGTACAGGTTAAACGTTATCAGCGACAATTTCGCGCAGTTTCTAGCTGGGGAAATTGATGCCACGTAGCTATCGTATGTGGGTAAACATTGAAACTTGATTATATGCGTATTGTTTTTTATATGCGTAATGCGTATTGTACTTTATATGCGTATTGTACTTTATATGCGTATTGTACTTTTAATAAGTGTTGTTTCACAGCAGGACTTTCCTAACATACCCCAAATTATTTGTATGTGTATGTTTGTGTTTACCTCGAGAGGACCACTATTTTCATTGGTCCGAACTAAATTCTGACCCGAGATGACTTATTTTCATACTGGTCCTAAATTTCATGCTGAGCTCAGTTTCAATAATTTTAGCTAGGTTTGACATATAGTGACCAGACTTGGTATATTGGAAGAGTTTATGGAGATCTTTCATGGGATTGCTTTTGAGGCCTCTAGGATCAAGGTCAAAGTTACTATTTATAGAAAAATGGTTAGTATTGAATAACTTAAGTAAGGGTCGACATATTGCGACCAAACTTAGTGTATATGAAGATTTTTCCAGAGACCTTTTATGAGATTATGTTTTTGGCCCAAAGAGTTATGGTCAAAGTCACTGTTGCTAAAAATGGAAAAATGGATAGTATTCAATACCTTATGTAGTGGTTGACATTGTGTGACCAAACTTGGTATATAAGACAAGTTTATGGAGACCTTTCTTTGGATTGCCTTTTGGCCCCCTAGGGTCAAGGTCACTGTAACTAGAAATTGATCACCAGTTGGTACTAAATAACTTTAGTTATGGTTGACGTACTGTGACGAAATTTCAAGGTCAAGGTCTCTGTTACAAAAATAGAAGAAATCAGTTGAAACTGAATCTCTTGTCAATCATTAAAAACCCCGGTTTCGTCACATCGGGGTTCATGGGCGGGGGAAGGGGGGGGGGGGGGTGAACGCCTTTATTTGCCGCGACATGCACGCCTATAACGCCCAACTCTGGTACGGCCCCTGGACAATATGCATATATACGAATAGCAATTCTGCTAACTTTAGCTTTGTTCAGACCTAAGTAAAATGAACCTTTACGAAAAATGCTCATAGATTCAAACACACTGTTTTAGCAAGAGATGAAAATTTAAGTATACACACTCTGTGGCTGATATTTTTAAACAAAGCCTTAATATATTTAGAAAATTGAATTTTGTATGACATTTGTATCAAAGAAGTTTATGAGATTTATCGCAAGGCTTGAATGAATTTTGAAAATAAGGTTTAATGTTTTAACATTCTTCATGAAAAATGAAAGATTGCAAAATTGATATTTCTTTTTTATTTGATCCAAAAACAGCTTAAGCTCAGATGAGACTTCATGTGATATTGTATCATTGACTAGTCAAGTAAAACAACTTAAACAAGACATTTTCACAAACATAATTTTCACTGAAGATATTTGAATGTGGTGTTTAAACTGTGATCTTAATGTTTTACATCGTAAATTGTTATCGCCACTTTTTTATCTGCGCTGTGCTCAACGATCTGAACCAGTGACTAGGTGTTGCTTGGATACCCTTGGACATGGTCTATGATTTCTCAAAGGGACTGTAAGACTTTGTGAGTAGCAATTCTAAAAGTATGCTAAAATAGTAAAATATATTAATCACTAAGTAGATAAATATATTAACAAAGAAAACATATTTATTTGTTTTTATTTATTTATTAAGCACTCGAATGTTCATAGTTATGTCACCTAGTGTTCCATAAAACAATCATTTCATGAATACTGTGACACGTGCATTCGACCACTGTTTGTTTTTCATAGAAAACCCGAATTGTTATTGTCTTTTGTGTCGTTTTCGGCGTTGCCGTACGAAAGAAATACTATTTACCATAGCTTAAACCGTTCAGGATATTCAAATGTAATTACATATCGATGGCGTCACTTCAAAATGCCGAAGCTGCATTTCGTTCTGTTTCGGATTTTTTTAGATAACTAAAATCATAAAGGCGAGCCGCATCTAAATGCAAAATGCCGAGTAAATAGTCCAATGAGAAAATGATGTTGCATCATGTGTTCAAAATGTCGAGTAATGATTTGACATTTCACAGAGAAGCAAAAGTGCCGAGAAATTGTTACTACAAAAATGTAAATTCGGCATTTTTTTTTATTAAAAATGTGTTACCAAAGATTAAATACTAAAAGCCTACTGAAAACATGTGATTTTGTAGCTTCGATATGTGGAAGTGAGGCCATCGATATTCATGTTGCGAGAGATACTGCTCGCATGTATCGAGCCTATCTAACCTTTGGTTTTAATGTCAAGTTTTTCCCCTCTTTTAGACTAAAACAACAACAACAACAGACCAACGTTGGAGTTCCCTTCGCAATGCTCTTGTTAAGAGCTTAGGATGTAAACATCTTAAGCATGTTTTGCATGAATACTACCCCTTTAATTTTCTTTAATCCCGAAATTGCGCAATTTTAAAATGACTCAATAACCCTGAATATTTTCTGTAAAAAGATGTATTACTGCTTACCAACATAACTCTATCAATAATAAAACGATATGTTACATAAGGTTCTGAAGTTTTGATGAAATGTTAAGGGTGATGCTCATTGCGCATTTAGTTATTAGTGAACTCCATGGACCAATATGTGCTGAGAAGTGTTTACAGCTGAAGGATTTGGATGTAAGTTGTTTTTCTTTGAAACGTGTATTTATTTAAACACTAAAACATTAGAATATTATTATATTTTGATTTTTAATATAACAACTTTTTCTAGTATTTATCGAAACTCAGATAAATACAACACTTGGATTTTTTTCTTAACATGCACATTTTTCATTTATCAATGCCAAATGTATAATTTCTTTCTCTATGAAACTTTATGGTAATGTTTGTCTTCACGGATGGGTTGCGCTTCTTTTGAAGTAAGTCACATCATATATTGACAAGTGACCTCATGTAATTGGTCAAACGTAGTTCACTAGGTAAAATTATTTATCAAAATTTATTTTCAAACCTGGCCAGAATGTTTATATTTATAAGATATATATCACGACTGTAAATGGATAAAGTTTGGCAAAACTGGGTCACTACGTCAAATGTTAGAGAAATCTTAAGGCTATACTTTTTTGCAAATATAAATAGAACTTTTTTTTAAGTTTTAACCTAGGTCGTGTCGGATGTAGAAAAATATATCTTGAGTTCGCTGTATGATATGAACAATAAAACAATGAGTCGAAATACGAGGATTTAAAAGCTTATGTCACACTGTTTTAAGCATGTGCAGCTTGCTCCCTGGTCACTGATGGCAGAAGATGAAAGTTCATCAACCACAATCAGCGTCCAGTACCAGGGCATCATGTGGCAGGTTGACCACTGGACATTGGCTGTAAACCTCTCCTGGACTGGGCTGGCTCCTGGTATGGATCACCAAATTGTCAGTGCAGTTTACCTAGACAATTATTAAAGGACAAGTAAAGCATTGGCGTTAAATGTTTATGCGCTCACTCACTTTTCTAGTTAATTCGTAAACAAATGATCAGTTTTACTGATTTGGTGTTCGATTTTGACTTTTTAGGTAAGTTTGGGTAAAGTGCTATTGATAAGCGTTTGTGATTTCCTGCTGTCCACAGTGCATCGTCGATATTTTATTATATATATATATATATATATATATATATATATATATATAGCAGCAATATCATGAAAAGTGGTACGAATTTATTTTGGCATTTTAGGTATAAAACTAGGTAAGGGTGTCAAATATAAGAAGAAGAAGAAGAAAAATACTAGTTTGAGTATTCTAGATACATGTCATATTTTATAGTCTGTTTTTCCAGTCAAGTTCAAATATGAATGCTGTTAAATAATGCATGGGTCACAAGACCGATGTCGCTATCAATCTAGAAGGCACATTTTATTCTATGTTTATGAAACGGTATGATCTAAGAACTTAAGAAAAAATTAGACTATTGGCTTAAATATTCAACAAAACACGTACACGTACAAACACGCACGCGCGCGCGGGCGCGCGCACGCACGCACGCACGCACACATACACGTACACACACACACACGCACGCACACACGTACACACAAATACACAGAATCAGGACATGCTGGCGCTTTAAATGCTCTATTAAGTTCATGTTCAAATTATCTACAATAATGGTAGGAATTTAGGAAAATATGACAAATGAATGAAATGGATAAACTACTTTCAACATGGACAATAAGGTGTCCAGATAAAATATAAAAAATACCAATTGTAAGTAGTTTTCACATTTTCCTCGTGGTGGACGGCACTAAAATGTTGGTTATATTTGTTCACTGGGTCAACTATCAAAAATACGTTGTTTAAGGTCTGGATGGCACATACACCCTTTATCTTCGTCAGAATATCTGCCTTCATTGTTAACACTCGTATTTGTGTGTTCTTTTCCGAAGTAACGAACTCCAAGTATTGTGATTTGCGCTTCGGCGTACAAAAGCTTAAATACTGGTTATTTAAAATAATTCAAAATATTCACAGATGTTGCCAGCTTCAATAAGCACAGTGCTGAAAAGCCCGTAACACTGCCATTCATTATAGTTTAATAATGCCTTTTTCGACGAACAAAAAGACGAGCCTTGCTTTCCGCTTGTATCTAGTTCATGCTGTTTTGTAGGATAACTTTCACATTTAAACGACATAACCGTGTCTTATAATATTCAGAATCCAGGGGAAGGAAGTACCTGACTGGATTTACCTACACAATTGATGGGCCGACGGCCAATAATGAGCAGATAACTGATGGACAGACC
This sequence comes from Mya arenaria, assembly GCF_026914265.1. Lineage (NCBI taxonomy): Eukaryota > Metazoa > Mollusca > Bivalvia > Myida > Myidae > Mya > Mya arenaria. Next base: position 8,963,406 of record NC_069135.1, on the reverse strand, counting down.
ACTGATGGGCAGATCGCGTTTGTAGTTCTTCCTTTGATGTCAGAGGTAAATACAAAACAAATCTTATTTGATGGTATCATATGAGTAATTTTCAAAAAGAAATTTGTTTCAATCATTCTTTTTTTTTAAATAAATCAACAATTCACTGTATGGTTCTTATATCTTCAATTACAAGAAAAATGCTATGGTTTTGTTCGAAATTCTTTAAATACCATTTCGCTTAAAAGATTGAATAGCATAACGTCACACTGTTTCTGTTTACAGAATGATCCTGCCAAGAACAACTGTATCATTCTACCTCACAACCACCCTGACTTAAACATGGCCTTATGGAGAGTAGATTTAGGGTCATGTGACTGCAATTTCCAGCCAATCAGCTGTGTCAAGTCTTGTACAGTCCACAGGCTATCACATAGGAACGTTGGGCTTGGTATGATGTGCTTTGCTTATTTTCGAGAAATAATTAATTTACCAATATGATACAAGAACAAGGTTTGTTTCCGGTTTCCCGACGTACACATGCACCCTTATTTGTAATATCTATCCGACATCAGAGTTTGGTTCTGACATTTTTTAATCTTTTTTAGTACATATTTTCGGTAGTTTCCTAAGCCAATGTATTGTTTATATATAGCGTTTTTGTTTTAATTCCACTTCGGTCATCTCCGCCATACGACGAGCCTCGGATCCATTCCGGTGCATTAGTAAAAGTAGTTCGTAAAATTAATAAAACATTATAATAATAATAATAATAATAAATTGTAGCGTTTCTACGTTCAAATTGAGTCCAAGCTAAGTGGATTTTTTTTTTCCATAAATAATCAAGATTCCTAACGCTTCAGTAACAGCTAAATTAAAATCTTCTTGCACCGTACTTAATGCGAAGAATTCTGACATTATAAACCGTTTTTAAATCCGTTTTCGGTGATAAATTTCCGAAGTGCTCTGATTCGTTTTAAGTTTGCCGATGATAATTGTAACTAAAATAATAACCCTGACGGTTACCTATCTTCTTTGACAGTTAAATAGGAGAAATGTTCTTTTTTCTTAACGAAAATGTACTGAATATTTAGCTGCAGTAACAGTATTTAGCAGGGCAGGAGGCGTTGTCACCCATATCCCCCTCTTATCAATTACCAAAAAGGTAAACACATTCCTAGGCTTACAAATGATGATTATAGAATACTAGTACTAAATATATTTAATGTGATAAAGTGCTAGTTACAGTTATTATAAGTCGGGGAATATGTTCGCCTTTTTGGTAATTGATAAGGGGTGGGGGTTACTGGGGTGTCACATAACAACGCACCCTGTCCCTGTGGTAGTAACATGCGGGTATTAATACCTTTGAATTATAAAATAGTTAACGTAGTATCTGTTATTATTTTGTTTTCCATCCGTTACAATAAAAACATATTCTGTTCAGCTAAATGTGTTTGACAGATGCATGCCATGTTTGGCTCAGACAAAACAAGCAAAGGGTCCGCATGTATTTCCGTGCACTTTTGATCTCAAGGGAAGTTGTAGAATTTCACATTCGTGCCCAGAATATCAACCCCTACTCCCATGTCAGTGTTGCCGTGTTTGACGATGCCATGGTTGCCAGTGTTAAACCCCTCGTGGAGCATTCAGTTGACCGGGTTGTCAATGGAGAATTCAGCGTCCTTACAAGGTTGAATAGTGTCAGGGGTACTGACTTCTATGCGAAGGTAAGAATCAGATTATTTAGTATTTTTTCATTACTTTAAGATCATTTCTTGAACTGTAAAGCAAGGTTATAAGGATATTCTTATGAGGGCAATAATATTGGCTTATATTGACAGTAGAGAAAAAGTTTTTTGTACGTCATATGGCAATTTTTTCTAAGTAATGTAATTTAGTAACGCCATAATTACGTTAATTATATATGTTATATATATATATAAAAAAGTAATTGGAATATGCATGTTCGTCCGTCAGACAGTGATTTCGTTTATCCTGTTCACGATTGTTCCCGTCAGGTGACCATGCGGTGTGGACAGGATCATTTCCTCGACTATGAGACCGACCTCACGCACCGGATACACACAACTGACTATCATGACCCAGGTATTCTAATGCATTATTATGTTTAACACATTTGACTCTAATGTTGAAAAAAAATATGATGTGTGTACAGGTTAAACGTTATCAGCGACAATTTCGCGCAGTTTCTAGCTGGGGAAATTGATGCCACGTAGCTATCGTATGTGGGTAAACATTGAAACTTGATTATATGCGTATTGTTTTTTATATGCGTAATGCGTATTGTACTTTATATGCGTATTGTACTTTATATGCGTATTGTACTTTTAATAAGTGTTGTTTCACAGCAGGACTTTCCTAACATACCCCAAATTATTTGTATGTGTATGTTTGTGTTTACCTCGAGAGGACCACTATTTTCATTGGTCCGAACTAAATTCTGACCCGAGATGACTTATTTTCATACTGGTCCTAAATTTCATGCTGAGCTCAGTTTCTTGAAAAAGAACTGTTGAATTTATGAAAAGAATAGGAATTATCATAAATTTCTGTCTTAACATTTACCGAGTGACCCAGTTTTTGACTCGACTTTAACATATTCACACTGGTTAAAATATAGTTTGACCAAGTTTCATGAAGGTTGGATTTTAAACACTGTTGAATTTATGAACGCAATATAGTTAACAATTTATGGGGGGGGGGGTATTTGAGAAAGTGACCTAGTTTTCGACCGGAGATGACTTATATTCGCACTAATCCAAAATATCATGCTGAGAAATACTCTGACTCAACTTTTAGAGATTAAGCTTAATTGAATGAGCACTGATGAATTTCTTAAAGGAAGGAGAAATTTAACACACAAGTTTGTCTTAATATTTGACCTAATGAAATAGTTTTTGGCCCATCTTCACACTGATCCTAAATATCATGCCGAAAAATATTCTGACAAAGTGTAATAAAGATCGGAAAAAATGATGTATTTATGACACGGAAAACATACTTTACGCAAGAATGTTTAAAGCTGCACTCTCACAGATTCGACGTTTTGACAACTTTTTTATTTTTTGTCTTGAAACTAGCCAATTTTTGCGAAATTCCATGGTAACCAGGGATAAAAGACTGCTGACAAAATATCAGATGGCAGATTTTTATATTTAAGTTCAAAAATTAATGTTTAATGCATTTTTCTTAAACCGTTAGTAACGGTTTAGGCCATAAAACATTACTTTTCAAACAGAAATACGAAAATCTACTATCTGATTTTTGTCAGCAGTCTTATATCACTGGTTTGCAGATATTAACGCAAAAATTTGCTCTTTCCAAGACAAAAAATAAAAAAGTTTTAAAAATGGTGAATATACGAGAGTGCAGCTTTAAAACACAAACAATCGCCCGACCGCCTGGCAGGTTTTAGCCGATTCATTATCTCGAATTTTTAAAGTGAACTTTTTTGTAGATGATGTCATAGAATATAGCAGTGAGACTGTACCCATTGTTCACGAGTCCAGTAACGCGCAGTACATGATTCTGATTGGCGCCTTTTGCTTGATATGTGCCGGTACCGTGTGTGTGTGGCTCAAAGTACACAGCAAGCATCAACGAAGACTAACTGGTAATTTATGTATCGTCTGAACAATTTGACACTATACTCCACTAAGCAATTGCACTGTTTTCTTCAAAAAGTCAAATGGATGAAAAACCTTTTGGCGTTGTTTTAAGAAAACAAATGCAATGCTTCTGTAAAGTTGATTAAACTGCTAAGTCAAGACCGCATTGAAGTTTTTGTTTTGAACAACAATAGGGTATTTAAAAAGAAGATGGTAACTGTATCAAGCCATTACTTAAAAGCTTCGGTGAAAATTTCACTTAATTTGTCACCTTGGTTGTTCAGTTTTCGGCATGTTCTATCCATAGCTAGTTGATAAGTCTATTCCAAGGAATTTTATAACCTGCTTAAAGTTTATCGTTCAAGCTCCGGAGCAACACGAGTATTTTACGCCTAATAAACGAAATCGACCCAGTCACGTCCGCCATTCGAGATGATGAACAAGACAATATGAATTTCATCGTCAATAACATAACCACTAATTTAGCTGACCCAACTTTCAATTGTTTATCATACATCATTGTTTATTTTCATTTACATGACTTAACAAAGTTCATCATTTTCAGCGTGCTCGTGTTCGTGTTTGTCAACCAGCGCCCCAAATACTCTTGCACCTAACAACCTTTATACGCCCACTAGGAGAACAGCTTTGCAGAATAGGGAAACAGGTTCGGCTCCTGTTGTAGAGTTTAATAAAGTATCATTGCTAAATGACACAACTGAAATAAACACATTATTGTGTAGTTTTATATACATGCATATATAACGATACTAATATACGCGTAGAGAAACACTTTTAAGGGTTCTAAAAATTTATTTTTGGCACCTTTTTTAACCTTCAAACAAAAATCGTTTCAAACTTTCTCAGTCAATGACAATGGTATAAATCAGTACCTCCATGTTTTAAATACACAGACTTCTGTGTGTTACTACCCCCTCTCTACTTTCAGTTCCCATTGAAAGCACGATGGAGGAAACATACTTTTTAACGAACTCCTGATGAAGATTAAACACAATAAACAGTGCCAAAACACGACCATGCGTCACCAAAGCGAAGTTTACCAGTTATCTTCGAGATATTTGACAGTGAACACCGTTGTCGCAAATTCGACGTATGCTACGTTTGTTTGTTATTCCGACGGTTTCGTGATAAAAGGTGTTGTACGGACACTTTGGAGGTGGTCATAACTAAATCACTGTTAAAGACATTCACAGGCAATTTGATTCACATGTTTACTGTCGGTCACACTAAGACATAATTCTTTGTCGATTGAAAAAAAGGCATGCGCTCGTGATACTTTTGTTTTAACATGTAGTTTTTCAGCCAGAGTACATGTGTGATACAAATCTACAGGCCGAGGCATTAGGGCCGATATTCTTAAAACGTACTGAGTCTGTTATTAACTTAAGTCTATTTCCAAAAAAAAATACAATCAAATTTAAAGAAAAGAATGTTTATTACATTAAAAATGGAAATAAAGTATTTTAGATATTATAAAGATATTATAGCATATGTCCATATGGGATATGTAACTTATGCAAATGACTTAAGTTAGGAGATGACCTAATATGTAATATAAATATCTGCCCTGCTTTGTAGAAGTAGTCATGTCAATTTCACGCTTCACTGTTTCTGCATTACATCTATCAATTTAAAATGAAAATAAACTATTTTTGCAATAATTATTTTATTTCCCACGTATAACACAAATTTTACAATGTGAAATTCCATATTTTAAAGTAAGCTTAGCTTGAAGCAATAAATAAGGCTACATAATAACTGAAGGCAATGCAACAACCTTTACACCGTTTGAAGAACAGACATCAACACTTAACCTTGAATTCAGGCTTTGGCATGTATATCTATATAGGGCTTCTAACGTTATTTTCTCAGAACATCAGACAAGGTAGATCAGACTGTAATCAAACAAAATTACGGTATGAATTGCTTCGTTGTATCATCATTGGCAAAACATTCTTAAAATTATGACCATACCGTGTGTTGTATACAAACCATTTTAGTGCAATGATTATTACGTCCAACAAATAACATCTACGCATGCCAGTCATATAGGTAATACCCAAACAAGTCAATTTAAATAATTTACATTGAAGAAAAGACGATGGAATAACAGCAATTAATATTAATTAATAATAACTATTTCATGTAGTCTTAAGATTATACTAACTATTATTTTAAATTATTTGGATATTACCAGTGTTCCTATGAAAATTAACCTTTCTCGAGATATCAACCTTATAGTGGATGTATTTTGTCAAATACCTGCATGCGTACTCTGCCGTTTTACAGCGCTTTTAAAAAATATTGCGCTGTAATGACAGTTACAATTTATATGAAAAAAAACAGCAACGAATAACAGCAAATAAAGAAATAAGCATAAGAAGAGTTGTATGTTATCATTATTTACACTGCGTGCTCTAGGTGTATGTATTGTGGTCTAAACACATGTTTTGTATTCTTAATTATTGTATCACTGTATGTGGTTATAAGAAATATGATATCATCCTTAATTCAGAAGACGCAAGGTTTCTCCAAAACGCATGTTTCAATTATTTATTTCTGGGCTTTGACTTAGAGCACTCTCTTGAAATCGTCGTCGTTCCTGAAATAAAATAATTCATTTTAAACGTTACGAACACAAATGTTGTGTTTTTATAACATGTGCTTCAAAGAAAAACTTCATGCGAGTATTACTGTTACTGGTAAAATTATGTTGTTCAGTTAATATATGTTGTTTACCTAACACACACGTCTTTGATATATTCAATAAAACACTCCAAAAAGAAGTCATTGCCGGTTGATATACAATACATAGGTCAAAGAACTCAATACACAATGTCTTTATTCTCTAATTATAATTTGTCACGCAAAATAGTAAATTATGGCACTTACGTCTACCATTTTTCTAGGTAAGGCACCAGCCACCTCACATAGTCGCCACAGCAGACGGCCATCCTCGGATCAAACACGTGCTTCCCGCAGCAGTACGAGTTATAGCCGTAATATTTGGGTTTGACAATGCCGTCACAACAAAGATTGTAGTCGTGGTCGTAGCTGGTCTTGTCGCAACACTTACTGTGCACACCACACTTGCTCTGCACGCGCCCATTACAGCACAGCTGTCTTGAACTGTCAAATACCTTGTCACCACAGCAGCAGTCGTCCCAAGGAACAACTTTTTCTATCATGGTTCCATTGCAGCAAATTCCTCTCTCTGGATTGTAACTTCTTTGTCCACAGCAGAGCGTCCGTAGTCCCAGCCAAGCGTGCTGAATCACCCCATCACAGCAAATGTCGATGCTTGGATCGTAACTACAGCCATCACAACATCTTGTATTTGATGCCCCAAGTTTTGGTTGAGAAACATCGAAAGGCTCATGGGGACAACATATCTCTGTGGTTGGGTTGAAAGTGCCGTTTCCACAACATGCTAAATCACCCGGCTTGTCAACCGCTCGTAATTCATTTACACAGCAGACATGTGTTTTTATGTCGAATGCAATATTTCCACAACAACGAGTGTTCGCCTCCCCAGCGTCTGCCGGTCGCACTATTCCCTCACAGCAGATATAGGTACGCTTATCATAACTTTCCTTTCCGCAACATCGCATATACGCTATATTCGCGGTAAGAGGAGCAGGCTCGCCTTCGCAACACATTTCTGTGGCCGTATTGAATGTTTTGTTTGCACAACAACAGTTATCATCCACGCTTGTCTTTGGAAGAATAGTCAAATCGTCGCAACAAATCTCTGTTGCAGGATCGAATGGATATCTTCCACAGCATCGTGTATTCGGGCCAGCTGGACGATTTTGAATCATATCAATGCAACAAATCTTGGTTACTGGGTTGAACGTTCTATTTCCGCAGCACATATTATCATTGTCGTCATCTTTCCCGACAATTTCATCATCGCAGCAGATGAAACTATTGCTATCGAAGCACTGTTTACCACAACAACTCGTACTTGGTCCGTAGTTTGTACAAGCAACATCTTCACAACACATTTGATTACCTGTGTTCATAGTTACACCACCACAGCACCAGTTTGGATCATCGACAGTTATTTCCACAATCTCATTATTCTGACAACAGAAATGCGTATCACCATCGTAACTTGTACTTCCGCAACATTTAGTATTTTGTTCGTATTTTGGTTGCGGATTTCCATCACAGCATACATGTGTGTTTGTGTTCATTGTTGAGTCACCACAGCAGCAGTTGTCATCGGCATTATCCATCGTGCGAACACCATCTCTACAACACATCTCTGTGTTGGAATTATAGCTTTCTCCGTAACAACATTCACAGGCATCCCCGCCTTCACGAGGCTGAGGCTTTCCGTCACAACATATCTGATTATCGGAGTCCATCGTTGTTTTTCCGCAACAACAATCATCGCTTTCATTTTCCTTTTTGCGTACTTCTCCATCGCAACACAGGTCCAATTCGGTATTCATAGCTTCATCGCCACAACAAGATGCATATTCAATATCACCGCGTGGGGATTTTGGCATTCCATTACAGCAGATGTCACTTTGTGTGTTATAGGTGGTGTTTCCGCAGCAGCAATCATCGTTCTTGTTATTCTTTTGCACGACAATGCCTGAGCAGCACATCTGAGTTTTAGTATCATAGCTTTCATCATCACAGCATGATGTAAACTTGCCGTTAACCAACTCACGAGGTATACCCTCACAACATATTTCGTTTTCAGAGTTGTATGTTGATGACTCGCCACAACAATAGTTATCATCCGACGAAGTTTTATTTCTAAGATAATATCCATCACAGCATACTTGTTTCTCTGGTGAATAGCTTTCTGTGCCACAGCACAAAGTAACATCACCTCGAATCGGAGCAGGAACACCATTGCAGCATACATGTGTTTTCGTGTTGATTGCCCATTGGCCACAGCAACAGTTGTCTTCTGGGTTGGTTTTGCCAATCATTTCGCCGTCACAGCATAAGGCGTTGTCAGAATTAATACTCTGGTTGCCACAGCATCGTGTTTTTTCAAAGTCTCCTTGTATTGGTTGAGGATTATTTTCGCAACATACTTCCTCATCAGTATCATACGTCGTCAGACCACAACAACAGTCGTCGCTCTCATTCCGCTTTGATCTTAGACCATCTTCACAGCAAAGCATGTCTCTAGTGTCGAAACTCTTTTTAAAGCAACAAGATGTATATTCCTTGTCGTTCACAACAGGCTGTGGCGTATCCTCACAACATATCTCTGTCTCAGTATCAATTGTTGAAATTCCACAACAGCAATCGTCTTCTGGTGACTTTTTCATGATAACTGTCTTGCCACAGCAGACATATGAGTTTGGATCGAAACTGACTTTGTCGCAGCACTGAGTGTCAGGTCCGTACGATGGCTGTGGTGTTGTTCCGTCGCAGCATACCTGGGTCTGGGTATTGTATGTTACTTTGTTACAACAGCAGTTATCTGTTTCGTTCACTTTGGTTTTTATTTTCATATCGTCACAACAAATTTGCTCAATAGAATTGTAACTCTTTTTGCCGCAACATTTTGTTGTCTGTGGGGTGCCTTGTATCTCTTCGACATACTCGCCTTGGCAACATATTTGTGTTTGTGGGTTAAAGGGCTTCTTAATACAGCAGCAATTTGCATCAATTGCGTCCTTTTTAACGACTTCGCCTTCACAACACGCTTGTGTCCTTATGTCATAACTCTCTCGTAAACAGCATCTTGTGAATTCCTTTTCATCATTTCTGATGGGCTGTGGCATATCAATACAACAAACCTCCTTTTCGAGGTCCGCAGTAGTATTTCCACAGCAACAGTTATCTGAACTACTTTTCTTTGGACGAACTTCGCCGTCACAACACATTTCAGATTTAGTGTTGTAACTATTTTCCCCACAACAAGTCATAAACTTTCCACCTGGCTGCGTGACATGATTACAGCATATTTGTTTGTCTGCCGTTATGGCGTTGTTACCACAACATGTATCATCAGAGTTGCTGTTCTTCATGTAAACAATCATATCGCAGCATATTTGCGTGTCATCATTGTAACTTATTTCACCGCAACATTTCGTATTATCTGAATACTTAGGCTGGGGTGTGGTACCTTGGCAACATACTTGTCTAACCGTATTTATTGTAGACGTTTCACCGCAACAACAATTATCATCTTCGTCTTGCTTCATTCTTAAATCTCCCGCCTTACAACAAAGCATTGTTACAGGATCATAACTAGCATATCCGCAACACATAGTCTCATCCCCTGCGACAGAGTTCTGTGGAACACCATCACAGCAGATTTGGCTGTTGGTATTAAATGTTGTGTTTCCACAGCATGCATTGTCTCCGATGTCCGTTTTTGGAACAAGATGTCCACTGCAGCATAAATATTCTCGCATATCGAAACTTATATCTTTACAACAATCTGTGTACTCCTTGCCACCAACCAATACTTGAGAATTTCCATTACAGCAGATCTCCGAGTCTGTGTTAATAGTCGACATTGATCCACAACAACAATCGTCGTCAATATCCTTCTTTGTCCGGATGCCATTTCCACAGCACATGTTTGTTTCACTGTCATATGATGTAGTTCCACAACAAGCAGTCTTTTCTCCGTATAATGGCTGCGGTACGCCGCTGCAACATATCTGAACACCAATATCCATCGTAGTATCACCACAACAACAGTTATCATCAATATCTGTTTTGTTTCTTAACTGACCTTCACAGCACATTTCGATGGATGGATCATAGCTCAGCATACCGCAACACCTCGTGTCTCTTCCAGCCATGGCAGGTCTTGGAAACATTCCTTGACAACAAACTTCACTGTCTGTATTGTAAGTGTCGTTCTTTCCACAACAGCAATTATCGTCCTCTGAACGTTTCTTTACGACTTCAATGCCGCAGCAAATGAACCTTTTAGCGTTATAACTCTCAAAACCACAGCATTTTGTTTCGTCCCCGTAAGAGGTTTGAGGGAAATCATTGCAACAAATTTGTTTCTTAGTATTGATTGTTGTATTTCCACAACAGCAGTTATCATCCTTGTCGGGTTTTGGAATTAAATCCCCTCTGCAGCACATATCTTGATCAGGGTCATATGAAATTCTTCCGCAACACATAGTATTTGGTCCTTTTCTTCCTTGAGGCATGTCTATGCAGCAGATTTGTGTTCCTGTGTTAAATGTTTTGTTGCCACAGCAGAAATCATCTTCAGGATTAGATTTTATTCGTATGTCTCCGTTGCAGCACACATGAGTATCCATGTCAAAACTTTGATCTCTACAACACGTTGTTCTAGGTCCATACAATGTTTGTGGGTTATTTTCGCAACATATTTGTGACGCTGTGTTAAGAGTTGTCGATCCACAACAGCAATCATCGTCTTTTTCTTCCTTTGCAATAAGTGTATTCATATCACAGCAGAGGAAGTTTTCAAATATATAGCTGTCATTTCCACAACATTTCGTAAGCCCGTTTGACGCTCGTACATGGGGAACACCTTCGCAGCAAATATCATCTCTTGTATTAAATGTCTGTGAGTCACCACAACACCAATTGTCGCCTGGATTTCCAAGCTTTCGAAGTTCGTAATCTTCACAACACACCATTTCACTTGGGTCAAAGCTTTGCATTCCACAGCACATGGTTTGTGGTCCAGCGACTTTGTCTGCTGGCATACCATTGCAGCAGACCTGAGAAACGGTGTTTATTGTCGTTGAGCCACAACAACAATCATCATCAGCAGCAGCCTTTATAACAATATCTTTATCACAACAGATATGCGAGGATATATCATAAGGTTTTCCGTCACAACAATCACACATTTCTCCACCAACTCTGTCAACAACTTTTCCACTACAACAGTATTCTGTGTCAATGTTATATGTAGTGTCACCACAACAACCATTGTCATTAGTATCTGTCTTTTGTCTGACGACTCCATCACAACACAATTGATTCACAGTATCGAAACTGACCTGCCCGCAACATGAAGTTTCACTGTCAACGTATAAGTCTTGAACATAACCAGAACAACATGTTTTCTTTGTTGGATTCATTGTTCTATTTCCACAGCAACAATCATCATCTTCATCATCCTTCTCAATGACACGTTCGTTACAGCATATATGCGAAGACGCATCATAACTTTCTTTCTCACAGCATTTTGTATTATCACCTCCAACCTTCGGTTTAGGATATAGGCCCTGGCAGCAAATTTCATCTTCCGTATTCATTGTTGTATCGCCACAACAACAATTGTCTTTCCTGTTACGTTTTTCTATTATGCTCCTATCACAACACATATAGTCCCGAGAATCAAAAGAAACGGCCCCACAACATCGGGCTCTGGACAAACCACCGACAGCTTCTTGAGGGTATTTACCGTCACAACATATCTCTGTGGTTGTGTCATACGTTTCCTCACCGCAGCACCAGTTGTCGGAATAGTTGCTTTTAAGCCTCAGTTCACGGAAGCAACAAATATGTGAAGATGGATCATAACTTGTAGTGTCGCAGCACATTGTGTTATCAGATGCTACCAAGTCTTGAGGGTTGTTGTTGCAGCACATCTGCAAGGCGGTATTTAATGTTGATGAACCACAGCAACAGTTGTCATTTTCATCAACCTTGTCGCGAACACCGTTTTCACAGCAAATCTGTAAACGTGTGGAATAACTGTCGCTTCCACAGCAAGAGCAAAAAGCTCCGTCAATTCGTGGACGTGGTATTTCATTACAACATATCTCATTTTCTGTGTTGAACGTTGCTGATCCACAAATGCAGTCGTCATTTTCATTCCTTTTAAGTACTAACTTAAAACCATCACATATGTATCTGCGTGGGTTGTAACTTGTTTTGTGACAGCACATTGTGTTCGGCCCAACTTTGTCTTGCGGCGCCCCTTCGCAGCATACTTGGGTTTCCGTATTTATAGTTGAATCACCACAACAACAGTTGTCATCAGGATTTTGTTTTTTCATTAAATCGCTTCCATCACAGCATATATATTCAGAGGAATCATAACTCTCGCGTAAGCAGCATTTTGTAAATAGACCATTATAGGGCTGTGGAGTGTCAATGCAGCATACTTGCGCGGGTGTGTAGAAAGTGGTATTTCCACAGCAACAGTCGTCACTAGTGTTTGCTTTCTGAACTATGTTACCTGGTTCGCAACATATACCTGTGAAAGAATTGTAACTTTCCTTTCCACAACATTTAGCGTATTTATCGCCAGTGGCCGACTGCGGTTCTCCTTCACAGCATATATCTTCGTCTGCATTCATTGTTTTACTTCCGCAGCAACAGTCATCCGTCCGCTTTCTCTTATCCCTTACTTCACTATTGCAACATATTTGGTTTCTCAAGTTAAAACTTTTTTGTAAGCAGCAATCGTAGTTATCGAGTGGACCAGGCTGGATAACGCCATCACAACATATTTCTGTTTCAGAATCCATCGTTGTGTCACCACAACAACAGTCGTCGTCTGTCCCATTTTTCTGCACGATTTCATGGTTGCAGCAGACGTGCGTGACTGTGTTATAACTTTCTAAACTACAGCATCTCGTTTCGGTTCCCTTTAAAGGTTGTGGAATTATGCCATCGCAACAAATATCATTATCTGAATCATAGGTAGTATTTCCACAACAGGCGTTATCTTTATCTTTCTGTTTAACTACAATATTCTGATTACAGCACATATTCGTGTCCGAGTTGTAGCTATCATACCCACAACATCTCGCTGATTCACCACCAACAGCCTCACGAACATACTTCCCTCCACAACATATCTGATTTGCCGTATTATATGATTTCATATCGCAGCAACAGTCATCGCTTCTATTTGTTTTGTCAATAATAACACCCTCACAACATATTTGTGTGACAGGATTGTAGCTCTGATTGAGACAGCATCTTGTGCCCGGGCCGTAAGAACCTTGAGGCATTCCGTCACAGCAAACATGTGTCTGCGAGCTAGTAGTAGTATCCCCGCAACATACATTATCGTCATCATTAGCCTTGTCTCTGACTCCGTCGTAGCAACAAAGTTGTTTATCTTGATCGAAGCTTGTTTTTCCACAACAAGCTGCGTTTCCATTTTTGTCCTGTGGTGTGTTGTCACAGCATATTTCGTCATCAGTATTCATAGAAGTGTCGCCGCAACAGCAGTTGTCATCATTTTTCCTTTTTTTGTTCATTTTTTCTCTACTGCAACATATGATGTCATCAAAATCATAGCTCACATTGTGACAGCAATGAGTGTTTGGACCTTGCAACGGTGCCGGGTTGAAGTGACAACATATTTCTGTGTTTGTGTTGATTGTTGTTTCACCACAGCAGCAGTTGTCGTCCGGATGCTTTTTCTGGCGTACTTGTCCTCCGTCACAGCAAATACTTTGGTCAAAGTCATAGCTTTGGTACAGACAACAACTTGTCTTGTCTCCGAATTTCGGCTGAGGTACTCCCATACAACAAACTTCAAGGTCGACATTGATAGTTGTATTTCCGCAACAGCAGTTGTCTCCCTCGTCGGCTTTTTGAACAACGACAAAATTGTCGCAACATATGCCTGTAACTTTGTTATAACTGACAGAACCACAACAGTCAGTGATACCATCACCAAACAAAGGCTGTGGTACGCCTTCACAACATATTTCATCCACAGTGTTCATGGTTATACCCCCACAGCAGGCGTTGTCACCGGGATCCTTGGATCGAATAGTTTCGTTACAGCATATTTCCTTATCCAAGTCAAATGACACGCTACCACAACAGTCATGCGTATTGTACTGGCCTTTCTGGGGACTACCCATGCAACATATTTGAGTTTGCGTCTTAAACGTATTGTTATCGCCACAACAGCAGTCGTCTGACGGATTGTTCTTTTCGCGGACATTGCCATCGCAGCAAATGAACATCTTTGAATCGTAACTCACAAGTCCGCAACATTTATATCTATCATTTTCTTTGGGTTGAGGTTCTGTACCTTGGCAACATATCTGACTCTTTGTATTCATTGTTTTGTCACCGCAACAACAATCATCTTCTGTGTTGTTTTTAGTTATAATAGTTTTACCACAGCACATTTCCATTCTTGAGTCAAAAGCCCCCTGTTCGCAACAACGGCTGTATTCTCCACCATCTTTGATAACAATGTGTTTTCCTTCACAGCACATTTCCTCATCAATATTGTAAGATTTACCGTCACAACACCATGTGTCAGACTGTTTTGTTTTATCGATTACTTTACCTTTACAGCATATCTGAGTTAGTGGGTTGAAAGTTTGATTGAGACAACACTGTGTCGTTGGGCCGTATGACGGTTGTGGCATACCGTCGCAACATAGATGACTGCCCGCTTTCATGGTTGTATCTCCACAACAACAATCATCATCTGTGTCTGCTTTATCTCTTATCTCATTATTGCAGCACATCTGCGAAACAGTGTCAAAACTGTGACCTACGCAGCACGACGTCTTGTTGCCGTTTACTAATTCGTCTGGACTTCCACTACAACAAATTTCAGATACTGCATTGAATGTCGTATGACCACAGCAGCAGTTGTCATCTATATGTTTCTTTTGATTTATATCGCCTCTACTACAACACAAAAAGTTGTCGGCATCATAGCTGACTTTGTGGCAGCATTGTGTGTTCGGTCCTTTTCGGTCCTGCGGTTTACCCTCACAGCATATTTGTGCAATGGTGTTCATTGTTTCGGAACCACAACAACAATTATCATCGATATGTTCCTTTGGCAATATATTTTCATCATCGCAGCATATGTAGTTAATGGAGTCATAACTTTGTTTACCACAACATTTCGCTAATGGACCTTCCTTAGGCTGTGGGATATTATCGCAGCATATCTCATTTGCAACAGTTATTGATGTATCCCCACAACAACAGTCATCTGTGTTATTTCGTTTCCCCCTTACCATATTATCACAACAAATGCTTGTTTCTGTGTTGTAGCTTTCACGGCCACAACAATTCGGAAAATCTCCTTTCTTTTCTTGGGGTGTATCAATGCAACACATCTCCTCATATGTATTGAAAGTTGTATTTCCGCAGCAGCCATTATCTTTTTTATCTTTTTTATCTCGCACACCATCGTTGCAGCAAATCTGGTCTAATAAATTATAAGATTCACCAAAGCAACAATCGTGTGTAGCTGGCGTTCCTTCATGTACCGTGTCATCGCAACACATGTGTGTTGCTGTGTTGTATGTGTCCTGGCCACAACAGCAATCATCGGAAGAATCTTCTTTTTCTAACATAGTTTCATTGCAACAGAGAAACTTAGAAGGATTGTAACTTACTGGACTCTCTAAGTTGCAACACATTGTATTCGGTCCAAAGCTTTCTTGTGGCATCCATCCGTCACAACAAACTTCGTAAGGAGTGGTCATAGTTGTGGCCCCACAGCAGCAGTTATCGCTTTCGTTCCGTTTAAGTTTTATTTCATCGTCACAACAAAGATGTGTTTCAAAATTATAACTGTGAAGACCACAACATCTGTATTTATCGCTTGGGGCAGGTTGCACAGTTATTCCTTCACAACATATCTGGTTGGCAGTGTTCATTGGAAATCCGTTACAACATGAATTATCATTTATATCTGTTTTGTTAATTACCTTATTCAAACAACATAATTGAGTTGCTGGATTGTAGCTTTGTTGCAAACAACATCTGGTTTCCGGCCCATATGATGGTTGAGGCATTCCGTCACAGCATACTTCACCGGGAGCAAACATCGTTGTGTCGCCACAACAACAATTGTCATCTGGAACCTTAGCTTTTGGCCGAATTTCATCGTGACAGCATATATGTGACCGAGTATCAAAGCAATGCTTTCCGCAGCATGATGTGTACGGTCCACCAACCAATTCCTGTACGTTTTCATCGCAACAAATGTGTTCGTTTGCATTCATTGTGGTGTTTCCGCAACAACAATCATCGTCTTTATTCTTACGGTCATTTAGTGTTCCGTCTCGGCAGCAAACGTGTTCACTTTCAGCGTAGCTTTCATGATGACAACATTTTGTAGATTTGCCTTTCTTTGGACGTCTATGGCCGTCACAACAAACATCCTCTTCAGTATTAATTGTTATATCACCACAGCAACAATTATCTTCGTCATTTTCCTTTTTACGAATACTGTCACCGTCACAACAGATATAATGCTTGGAATTGTAGCTTTCTCGTACGCAACACTTTGTTTCATCCCCGTATGACTGTTGTGGTGTATCCATGCAACAAACCTCTTTCGTCGTATCAAATGTTGTATTTCCACAACACCAATTATCTATGCGGTTCCGTTTAGGAACAACATTTCTGTCACAGCATATCCCGCTGTCTGGGTCGTAGCTTTCTTTTCCGCAACATTTTGTAGCATCATCTGCAACCTTATCCTGTGGCACCCCTTCACAGCAAATCTGGTCCACTGTGTTTATTGTTGTATTTCCACAACAACAATTATCACCAGATACCGCGATTGTCCTTATGTTTTCATCGAAACAACATATTTCTGATTCAATGTTATATGATTGTTCGCCACAACAATCATGAGACTTTATATTTCCGTCACAAACAACCCCGTTACAGCAGATATTTGAATCCGAGTTCATTGGTGCAGAACCGCAACAGGAGTCATCATCTTCGTCATTTTTTTTAACAAGACTTTCTGAACAACATAAAGTTGTCTTTGGGTTGAAGCTTTCTTGATTACAGCATAATGTACTACCATCAAATTTAGGTTGCGGAGAAACGCCATCACAGCATACCTCGTTTTCTGCATTCATAGTTGTGCTACCACAGCAGCAATCGTCATTTTCTCCATCTTTTATAATGACTGTCATGTTACAACAGAGTGCATTGTCAGAGTTATAACTAACTCGTCCACAACATCTTGCTTTATCACCACCAACTGCATTTTGAACAACCACGCCGTCACAACAAATTTCTGTACGGGTGTTGATCGATTTCTCTCCACAACAGCAGTTATCGTCTTCAGCTGTTTTGTTAATTACTCTATTTTCACAACATATTTGTGTGCGAGGATCGAAGCTTTGTTGAAGGCAGCACCTCGTATATTCATCATAAGACGATTGTGGCATTCCATCACAACATATTTCGGTCTGCGCATTCATGGTTGTGTTTCCACAACAACAGTTGTCATCAGGTATATATCGCTTTTGTCTAACTTCTCCATCACAACAAATGGCGCTCGACATAGAAAAGCTTTCATTTCCACAACAGGATGTGTATTCATCGACACGGCTTCGTGGAATGCTGTCACAGCAAATATCATCCTGTGTGTTCATAGTTGTATAACCGCAACAGCAATCATCGTTTTGGTTTCTTTTCTTTATTGTGCTGACAAGACTCAGCATTTCAGTATGGAATTCACAACACAAGTAATTATCCGCATCATAGCTCTCATTATGGCAACATTGAGTATTTGTGCCATATCTAGGTACAGGCACACCCTCACAACATATTTCATCTTTAGTGTTCATGGTCGTTGATCCACAACAACAGTTATCAGAAGAGTTCCTCTTTTCACGAAGGCTATTTCCGTCACAGCATATTTCCTCTAGAGGATCATAACTTTCCCGCATACAACATTTAGTCATAGGACCAAAGCTCGTCTGCGGCGTATCAATGCAACACACCTCATTGGCAGTATTCATTGTTGTATTTCCACAGCAGCAATCGTCCCCATTATTTCTTGATTGTCGCAATTCCTCGTCGTCACAGCACACAGAATTATCCATATCATACGAGTTCTTTCCACAGCATTTCCATACGCTCTTTTTATCAAAAAGTTGTGGTCTACCGTCACAACATAGTTCTTTATTTGCGTCAAACGTTGTATTTCCGCAGCATCCATCATCCTGGGAATCTTTTTTCGATATGACATCGCCATCACAACACATTTCGTTTAGCATGTCGAAACTTTCGGTTAAGCAACAATCTGTCCTGTCACCGCCCTTTCGTACTCTTGGATTTCCTAAACAGCAAATTTCGTTGCGCGAATTAATGGATGTGTCGCCGCAGCAACAGTCATCCGATTCGTCTCGTTTTGCAACGATAGCCTCATTGCAACATATGTCGTCTGCTGGGTCATAACTTTCGTAACCACAACATTTGCACGCCTCACCACCCTTCCTCTTAGCTGGCACCATACCCTGACAACAAACTTCAACCACGGGGTTAAACGTAAAGTCTTTTCCACAGCAACAAGTGTCATCTGTACTGTTTTTCGTTCTTACACCATCGTCACAACATATTTCACTGTTTGAATTGTAGCTTACATCTAAACAACACTTAGTAGCATCCTCCGTCTTTGGCTGAGGATTTCCAATACAACACACTTCGTTTTCTGTGTTTATTGTTGTGTTACCACAACAGGCATTATCAGATTCATCAGATTTTGCTGTTACTTTATCATGGCAACACATGTGCGTTTTTGGATTATAACTGATGTGGTCGCAACATTTTGTGACGGGTTGATATCTAGGTTGCGGCGTTCCTTGACAACAAACCTCCTCAGATGCGTCCATAGTTGTATCACCACAGCAGCAGTCGTCACTTTCGTCACGTTTTATTACCATCTCATTATCACAACACAAATGCGTCTTGGTGCTCATACTCTTATCTCCGCAACAGGTTGTGAACTCCTTACCGCCTGTTTTAAGATCACGCACCTTATCGCCACAGCAGATTTGCATGGTTGTATCAAATGATTTGTCTTTACAGCAGCAGTCGTCCGATGCGTCAGTTTTCTCAATGATTTTACCATCGCAACACAAATGTGTATTTGGATCAAAGCTTTTTTCTCCGCAACATTCTGTTTCTGGTCCATAAGATATGGCCCTTTTTCCTGCGCAGCATATTTCATCTGGAGTCTTAATTGTTAAATCACCACAACAACAATTATCGTCCGGCCGATTCTTTGATCGCAGATATTCCCCATCGCAGCAAATTTCTTTATCAGGATCAAAACTCTCCGTCTTACAACAAAGTGTTTTATTTTTTGCAACTGCATCACACGTTTCATCGTTGCAACATATTTCTTTCTTTGTATCGATAGTTTTGTTACCACAGCACCAGTTATCTTTGGGATTGTCTTTGTTATAAATCAGATTTTCACAACAAACCTGTGTTTCTGAATCGAATGCAACATCAACGCAGCATTTGGATTTATCTCCATTTGGTTTCTCCTGCGGTGTTCCATCGCAACATATTTCTGTATCTGTATGTATTGTTGTTTCTCCACAACAACAGTTGTCGGATGGGTTTCGTTTCAAAATCCTTTTCCCATTACAACACATGTGCGTGTTTTTGTTGTAGCTCCCTATGCCACAACAATCGTCATTCTGGCCACCAGGTTGAGGCACACCTTCACAACATATCTCTAATTGTGTATTAATTGTTACGTTTCCACAGCAACAGTCATCTTTATCACTTTTCTTGTTGCGCACAGCTTGGTCACAACATATTTCCGATGTACTTTCGAAGCTAACATCACCACAGCACTTAGTGTTTGGTCCTGTCTTTGGCTGTGGAACGTCGTTACAGCATACCTCCGTTTCGGTGTCGTAGGTTGTGCAACATCCACAACACCAGTTGTGATTAGGCTTTTCCTTTGAAATAGGCATATCATCTTCACAACACACATGCGTTTTAGGTTTATAGCTTACACTTCCACAACATCTGAAGAAATCGTTTCCAGGTGCTGGTTGGGGCTTAGCATGACAACATATCTCTTCATCGACGGTCATTGTCGTATCTCCACAGCAGCAGTCATCACTGGTATTTCTCTTAATTCTAACAGTTTCGTCACAGCACATTTCCGTATCAGGATTATAGCTGGACTGTGCACAACATTTCGTTTTGTCTCCAGCAGTTCGTTTGCATGATACACCATCACAACAAATCCTTTGTTTTGCATTCATGGTAGTTGAACCACAACAAGAATCATCTTTGGTTTCTTTATCTCTTGTTTCTCCATCACAGCAAAGTTTTGAACGTGTATCATAAGCCACATTCGCGCAACATGAGCTGAACTCTCCAGCACGGGGAGGCTTATCAACAGGCATACCCTCACAGCAAAGTTGCGACTTTGTGTAAAATGTTTTATTTCCGCAACAACAGTCGTCGATATCATTTGTTTTGTCAAACAACATTAGGTCACAACACATGTGTTTCTTTGGATCGTAACTCACCGAGCTGCAACATTGTGTTTTGTCTCCAGCGACCTTATTGCAAGGTGTACCTTCACAACAGAGTTCTGAGCTTGTATCCATGGTAGTTTTGCCACAACAAGCATTATCACCTGACTCTGCGGTTGGGGTAAGATTAATGCCATCACAACAAAGGAAGTCGTTTTCGTCATAACTCACAAACTGGCAACATTTAGTATTTGAACCGTCTTCAAGGGGCTGTGGAACTCCATTACAGCACATTTCCGTTTGTGTGTTCATTGTTGTTTCCCCACAACAACAGTCGTCTTCTTGCTTATTTGGTCGTTTATTTCTAATCAATTCATCGCAACAAATGGCCACAACAGAATCATACGACTTTGAACCGCAACATTTGGTATAATTACCATTAATCAATGGTTGAGAAGTTTCGTCACAGCATATATCTAATCTTGAATTTGATGTTTCCTGCCCGCAACAGCAGTCATCACCAGGTTTTGACATTGGCCTTATCTCCTGGTTTTTGCAGCACACATGTGTTCTTGTGTCATAGCTAGCAGCTCCACAACAGTCAGTATAATCATCATACTTTGTACAGCTTACCCCAGAACAGCAAAATTCAGTCTGGGTGTTGATGGTTGTATTTCCACAGCAACAGTTGTCATCGACATCTGCTTTCATAGTTAGCTCTTCGATACAACAAAGGAAATTGTTTTCATCAAAGCTCGTAGTTCCACAACACTTTGTTGGACCAGTATACAATGGCTGCTTTGTTGTCCCTTGACAGCAAATGTCAGTCCTTGAATCGAAAGTTCCGCTTCCACAGCAACAATCGTCCTCATCTTCGTCTTTATCACGCACCCCGTTGTCACAACATATCTGCTTTATAGGATTATAGCTTATTTTCCCGCAGCACTTTGTTTTAAATTGCCCAAGGTAGGCTTCCTGTACCTCCATGTCGCAACATATTTCTGTTTTTGAATTCATTGGCTTCTTTCCGCAACAACAGTTGTCCGAGCTGTTGCGCTTCGGTACCTTATCACCATCACAACAGAGAGTATCTTCTGGATTAAAGCTCTTCTTACCACAACACATCGTCTCGGAGCCAACAATGTCCTGTGGCACCCCATCACAGCAAACTTGCGTCGCAACATTCATTGTTGTATCACCACAACAGCAATCGTCATCGTCATTTTTCTTCTTGGTTATCTCCTCATTACAGCACATGGATTTTTGTCTATCGTAACTTTGATCTTCGCAGCAATCAGTGTGGTCTCCAAAGTTCTTACAAACCGTTCCTTCACAGCAGAATTGGCGTTTAGAATTTATAGTTTTATTTCCACAGCACACATCATCCTTTGACTCTATTTTAGCTACAAGCATTGAATTGCAACAAAGGTAGAGACTTTCGTCGTAGCTTTTCATGCCGCAGCATAAAGTTAACCCTTCAAACAATTCCTGTGGTACGCCATTGCAACAGATATGTGATTCAGAGTTCATCGTTGAACTACCACAACAACAGTTATCATCAGAGTTTTCTTTGTCTCGCAATTCACTTCCGTCACAGCAAATCTGATTTGCAGGGTTGTAGCTTTCATGCATACAGCACTTGCATTTCTTTCCTGCTCCTTTTCTGTCCCGTACTTCTCCAATGCAACAAATTTGCGTTTCTGTATTAATAGATTTATTACCACAGCAACAATCATCATTTTCGTTCGTTTTCGGTTTAATTGACATATCGTCACAGCAAATTTCTGATATCGAGTCATAACTTTTTTCTTTGCAACATTTTGTAAAATGGCCATTTTTCTTTTCTTGCGGAACGCCATCACAACAAATCTGGTTGGCAGTGGTCATTGTGGTGTCTCCACAACAGCAGTCATCCGTTGCACTGGCTTTAGTTACAATTTCCTTGTCACAACATAATTCATAACGCATGTCAAAAGCAGACACGTCACAACATTGCCCAAATTCTATATTGTCAACAGCCGAAGGCTCGCCCTTACAGCAGATTTCTTCATTTGTGTTGATCGTCGTTTTACCACAGCAACCATTATCGTTAGGCTTTCCATTACGTTTCTCTCGCACCTTTTCCTCGCAACACAAGTGTGTGTCCGCGTTGTAGCTTTCGTCTTTACAACATCGGGTGTTGTCTCCAAGAATGGGCGACGGCTGTCCGCTGCAGCAAATGTGTGTCTTAGTATTCATTGTCTTTTTCCCACAACACCAGTTATCGCCCGGTTGCTCAATGCTGATAACTTTATCCCCACAACAGATAAATGTGTCGGCGTTGTAACTTTTTGTTCCACAGCATTGTGTGTTTGATCCTTTGAGGGGCTGAGGTTTATTGTCGCAGCAAATGCCATCATTTGTATTGAAGGTCTTGTCTCCACAACAGCAGTTGTCATTGTCGACTGTTTTCTTAACGACACGAGTACCATCACAGCATAGTTTACTATTTAAATCATAAGGTTTGTCCTCGCAACACCGCAAATCTGTGCCAATTGACTGACTGTACACTTTACCCCCGCAGCAAACAGCAGTCGTATAATCGTAGCTTTCATCTGCACAGCACCGTGTACTTTGCGGGTAATATTGACCACGTTTACCCTCACAACAAACAGATGTTTTGGTATCAAATGTTTCATTATCCCCACAACACGCATTGTCCGATTCTTCAGTCTTCTTCCTCAAATTACCTTCGCAGCACATATGTGTTTTTGCGTTGTAACTGTTTTTTCCACAACACATTGTATAAAGAAAGCCGCCTTCAAGTTTCTGTATTTTACCATCACAGCAAAGATGGGTTGTAGAGTCGAAACTTTCAGTATCACAGCATTGCGTCCCCCGCATGTATAGGGTCTGCTTATTATCGTTACAACAAATATGTTTCCTTGGGTCGATGGATTTATTTGCACAGCAGCAACTGTCATCTCTGTCTGTCTTTGGAATAATGGTCTTATCGTCACAACATAGCTCTTTGTTCGTCATATAACTTTGATCACCGCAACACCGGGTGTAATCTCTGTCCGTGATCGGTTGTATAACTCCATCGCAGCATAAACTGTTATCTGGGTCCATGTTTTTATTTGCACAGCACTGCGACGTCGGACCACTCGCCCTTGATTGAAGAAAATCATTGCAGCATATTTTGTTGTTTGGATCGAAAGGCTTGCCATCACAGCAGCATGTCACATTTCCAGCTATAGCGTCGAACATTTTTCCGCGACAACACACTTTCTCATTCTCGTCGAATCGTGGCTTTGGATGACCGTATTTACAATCATAACAGTTTGGGTGAAATGGTTCCGGGTACAGCATTCCTATTGTAAAAAAAACATTACAGCCATTTTTATTTTAAATTGTGCTTTATCGAAACCTTAACTAATCAACTACAGGGCGAGACATCAGCCAAAACAGTGGGCTGTTTTTTGCGAACGGATCAAAGTCTAACATGTATTGAACGTGACCAGATTGTCACAACACAACATAGTTACTGCAAGGACGCACCAAGTGGTCAAATATTCAAAAATCAACCATGTTAAATAGCACAAGACAAGGGCCCACACGACAATGAACTTGTCATACATAAATATTATACTTACCACCACAGCAAAACTGGTTGAGAGGATCATAGCTAGAATTTCCACAACAGTGTGTGTATTGTCCGACCTTTGGTTGAACCTAAAAAACATTAATTCTGTTAACACCAAGTAGGAAATCACAACATAAATGAAAACTTGTTTACTGCAAATGATGTCAATTCTATGACGATGACTGTTATCATTTTATGAATGGTATATATCCTCTTTCATCATTGGTATTAACGTGGTAACATGACAATCGATATTAGGTAATATACATTAGCAATAATCGATATTCTTCGGCAAAAAATAGATTTTGTGCAAACAACCCCGCCCGCGAAACAGGACATGACGTCATTTCCGTTGCATGCGGCATGTGGCCAAAATAGAATTGACGTCAGAGACTTTATTTGGGAAAATATACATACTTTAGGGAAATCATCTTTATCACACTTGCAGATTGATAAAATCTGTGAAAAATTCGTTTTATTGGCCATATTGGTGTGACTACAAATGGTATTCACGTCGAGTATGTCTCGATGAAAATATGTTTGTGCATGGTCGTTCAAACGGTATATACATTTTCGAAGATGTCTATCAAACGCTTAGGTATATTAAGTACATAGTTCAAGTAGATTTAAATTGAAACAAATACAACGAAAAACATTATTCAGTCAAAATCCATGTAGTCACTCACCACTCCAGAACAGCAGACGCTGGAACGCTGATCATAAGCGGTGTAACAGCAGCACTTGGTATAATCGCCAGCGAACTTGTTATGCGGGGTGCCGCTCTTGCAGCACACCGACTTCTCTGGGTCTATGGCAGTTACGCCACAACACTGTGTTCGACTTCCGGCTACCAGAGGGTTCACCACCCACAAGCAACAGATCTCCTTTGTTCGGTTGTAAACTTGCAGACCGCATCGGCTCACTAGATAAAAAGGTCACCTTTAGTTGATTGACACTAAATTCTGACTTTCAAACTTAGCGTCAAACTTGGGCTATAGGTCAAAAGACGAACATTTTTTAAACATAGATATTAAACCTTGAAGATTGATCTAATTGTGAAGTATTTTGCTTTTTAGAAATTTATGTTAAATACAACACGAATAAGTGCAAGAAGCAATGTGTAAATCTCAACTTACGTTTCGGTGGCGGAATCGGTGGATCTGAAATAGAAACGACAGAATACCATTGTATAAATGCTACCGGTGATTATATTCTATTAAAAATGAATACTAGGAAATCGATAATTTCAAATGCGTGGTATCTCAATATATTTTTGGTATCATTTGAAAGATGTCTGTATGCAGACAAAAGAAAATGTAAAAGAAATGCCGAACATCATATAGCAATCAAGTTTGTTTGTCTTCTAGAGTTAAATATTGCCAAATATATCATTTTACGTTAGACCTGAAATAAAGTAAAACAAAAATACACGTACAGCAAAGACATTCAAAATAATGTACTTTAAGTCATTTATTCATTAATTTACACGTTGGAAAACATCAATCAAAATAATACCAAAATTATTTTAGGTAACCTGGCATCAAAATTTAACATTCGTGTTAATGAACCTATCAGTGAGTAAGATTAATGGTCATTTCATATAATCATTAAATAGTTGGTCCTTTTCAGTTTCGGGAACGTTCCAGTTAATTTCAATATCTCAATATATTTGGTTTACTGGATTACTCGAATAACGAGAATGCAAAGTTCTGCATTTGAGCAGAAAAATACGGCATTAAAAGGACTTGATACCAGATGATACTTGTCCAAGATAAAAGAAAATGGTCCAAAACTTGATATAAAATGTGACACCACATTAAATCTTACCTACTGATGTATCACATCGCTTACTACACTAACCATATTTCGTAGTGTTTTCCACTTCAAAAATAACTGTGCTTGTCTAGGAATAACGTCACCATTACGTCATATGTACTTCCGTTGTGTGGAAAATTCTCAATAAAAAAAAGTTCTTATGATTGATAGACATGTTTTCACATGCTCAATACACTGTAAATCAAAACTCTCATTATTCCTGAAACTTTTATACCTTAAGTATCTATTCTTGCTTGATTTATCA